>NW_027489163.1:0-85184 GCF_050948215.1 Halictus rubicundus | reverse complement strand
GGATAGAGGATAGGATAGGATAGAGGATAGGATAGGATAGAGGATAGGATAGGATAGAGGATAGGATAGGATAGAGGATAGGATAGGATAGATTTTAGGATAGTATAGAGGATAGGATAGGATAGAGGATAGGATAGGATAGGGCATTGGATAGGATAGAGGATAGGATAGGATAGAGCATAGGATTAGATAGAGGATAGGATAGAATAGAGGATAGGATAGAGGATAGGATAGGATAGAGGATAGGATATAATACAGTATAGGATAGGATTGAGTATAGGATGGGATAGAGGATAGGATAGGGTATTCGATAGGATAGAGGATAGGATAGGATAGAGGATAGGATAGGATAGAGGATAGGATAGGATAGAGTATATGATAGGATAGAGGATAGGATAGGGTAGAGGATAGGATAGGATAGAGGATACGATATGATAGAGGATAGGAAAGAGGATAGGATATAATACAGTATAGGATAGGATTGAGTATAGGCTGGGATAGAGGATAGGATAGGATAGGGCATTGGATAGGATAGAGGATAGGATAGGATAGAGGATAGGATAGGATAGAGCATAGGATTAGATAGAGGATAGGATAGGATAGAGGATAGGATAGTATAGGATAGAGGATAGGATAGGATAGAGGGTAGGGTAGAATTTGGATAGGATACAGGATAGGATAGAATAGAGGATAGGATAGGATAAAGGATAGTATAGGATAGAGGATACGATATGATAGAGGATAGGAAAGAGGATAGGATATAATACAGTATAGGATAGGATTGAGTATAGGATGGGATAGAGGATACGATAGGGTATTGGATAGGATAGAGGATAGGATAGGATAGAGGATAGGATAGGATAGAGGATAGGATAGGATAGAGGATAGGATAGGATAGAGGATAGGATAGGCTAGAGGATAGGATAGGATAGGATAGAGGATAGGATAGAGGATAGGATAGAGGATAGGATAGGATAGAGGATAGGATAGGATAGAGGATAGGATAGGATAGAGGATAGGATAGGATAGAGGATAGGATAGGATAGAGGATAGGATAGGATAGGGGATAGGATAGGATAGAGGATAGGATAGGATAGCGGGGAGGATAGGATAGAGGATAGGATAGGATAGAGGATAGGATAGGATAGAGGATAGGATAGTATAGGATAGAGGATAGGATAGGATAGAGGATAGGATAGGATAGAGGATAGGATAGGATAGAGGATAGGATAGGATAGAGGATAGGATAGGATAGAGGATATTGTAGGATAGAGGATAGGATAGGATAGAGGATAGGATAGGATAGAGGTTAGGATAGTATGGAGGATGGGATAGGATAGAGGATAGGATATGATAGAGGATTGGATAGGATAGAGCATAGGATAGGATAGGATAGAGGGTAGGGTAGAATTTGGATAGGATACAGGATAGGATAGAATAGAGGATAGGATAGGATAGAGAATAGGATAGGATAGAGGATATTATAGGTTAGAGGATAGGATAGGATAGAGGATACGATATGATAGAGGATAGGATAGGATAGAGGATAGGATAGGATAGAGGATAGGATAGGATAGAGGATAGGATAGGATAGAGGATAGGATAGGATAGAGGATAGGATAGGATAGAGGATAGGATAGGATAGATTTTAGGATAGTATAGAGGATAGGATAGGATAGAGGATAGGATAGGATAGGGCATTGGATAGGATAGAGGATAGGATAGAGGATAGGATAGGATAGAGCATAGGATTAGATAGAGGATAGGATAGAATAGAGGATAGGATAGAGGATAGGATAGAGGATAGGATAGGATAGAGGATAGGATATAATACAGTATAGGATAGGATTGAGTATAGGATGGGATAGAGGATAGGATAGGGTATTCGATAGGATAGAGGATAGGATAGGATAGGATAGGGGAGAGGATAGGATAGAGGATAGGATAGGATAGAGGATAGGATAGGATAGAGAATAGGATAGGATAGAGGATATTATAGGGTAGAGGATATTATAGGATAGAGGATAGGATAGGATAGAGGAGAGGATAGGATAGAGGATAGGATAGGATAGAGGATTGGATAGGATAGAGGATAGGATAGGATAGGATAGAGGGTAGGGTAGAATTTGGATAGGAAACAGGATAGGATAGAATAGAGGATAGGATAGGATAGAGAATAGGATAGGATACAGGATATTATAGGTTAGAGGATAGGATAGGGCATTGGATAGGATAGAGGATAGGATAGGATAGAGGATAGGATAGGATAGAGCATAGGATTAGATAGAGGATAGGATAGAATAGAGGATAGGATAGAGGATAGGATAGGATAGAGGATAGGATAGGATAGAGGATAGGATAGGATAGAGGATAGGATAGGATAGAGGAGAGGATAGGATAGAGGATAGGATAGGATAGAGGATAGGATAGGATAGAGGATAGGATAGGATAGAGGATAGGATAGGATAGGATAGAGGAGAGGATAGGATAGAGGATAGGATAGGATAGAGGATAGGATAGAATAGAGGATAGGATAGGATAGAGTATAGGATAGGATAGAGAATAGGATAGGATAGAGGATATTATAGGGTAGAGGATAGGATAGGATAGAGGATATGATACGATAGAGGATAGGAAAGAGGATAGGATATAATACAGTATAGGATAAGATTGAGTATAGGATGGGATAGAGGATAGGATAGGGTATTCGATAGGATAGAGGATAGGATAGGATAGAGGATAGGATAGGATAGGGTAGAGGATAGGATAGGATAGAGGATACGATATGATAGAGGATAGGAAAGAGGATAGGATATAATACAGTATAGGATAGGATTGAGTATAGGATGGGATAGAGGATAGGATAGGGTATTGGATAGGATAGAGGATAGGATAGGATAGAGGATAGGATAGGATAGGATAGGATAGAGGATAGGATAGGATAGAGGATAGGATAGGATAGAGGATAGGATAGGATAGAGGATAGGACAGGATAGAGGATAGGATAGGATAGAGGATAGGATAGGATAGAGGATAGGATAGGATAGAGGATAGGATAGGATAGAGGATACGATATGATACAGGATAGGAATGACGATAGGATATAATACAGTATAGGATAGGATTGAGTATAGGATGGGATAGAGGATAGGATAGGGTTTTGGATAGGATAGAGGATAGGTTAGGATAGAGGATAGGATAGGATAGAGGATATTGTAGGATAGAGGATAGGATAGGATAGAGTATAGGATAGGATAGAGGATAGGGTAGGATAGAGGGTAGGATAGGATAGAGGATAGGATAGGATAGAGGATAGGATAGGATAGAGGATAGGATAGGATAGAGTATAGGATAGGATAGAGGATAGGATAGGATAGAGGGTAGGATAGGATAGAGGATAGGATAGGATAGAGGAGAGGATAGGATAGAGGATAGGATATGATAGAGGATTGGATAGGATAGAGCATAGGATAGGATAGGATAGAGGGTAGGGTAGAATTTGGATAGGATACAGGATAGGATAGAATAGAGGATAGGATAGGATAGAGAATAGGATAGGATAGAGGATATTATAGGTTAGAGGATAGGATAGGATAGAGGATACGATATGATAGAGGATAGGATAGGATAGAGGATAGGATAGGATAGAGGATAGGATAGGATAGAGGATAGGATAGGATAGAGGATAGGATAGGATAGAGGATAGGATAGGATAGAGGATAGGATAGGATAGATTTTAGGATAGTATAGAGGATAGGATAGGATAGAGGATAGGATAGGATAGAGGATAGGATAGGATAGAGGATAGGATAGGATAGAGGATAGGATAGGATAGAGGATAGGATAGGATAGAGGATAGGATAGGATAGAGGATAGGATAGGATAGAGGATAGGATAGGATAGAGGATAGGATAGGATAGAGGATAGGATAGGATAGAGGATAGGATAGGATAGATTTTAGGATAGTATAGAGGATAGGATAGGATAGAGGATAGGATAGGATAGGGCATTGGATAGGATAGAGGATAGGATAGGATAGAGCATAGGATTAGACAGAGGATAGGATAGAATAGAGGATAGGATAGAGGATAGGATAGGATAGAGGATAGGATATAATACAGTATAGGATAGGATTGAGTATAGGATGGGATAGAGGATAGGATAGGGTATTCGATAGGATAGAGGATAGGATAGGATAGAGGATAGGATAGGATAGAGGATAGGATAGGATAGAGTATATGATAGGATAGAGGATAGGATAGGGTAGAGGATAGGATAGGATAGAGGATACGATATGATAGAGGATAGGAAAGAGGATAGGATATAATACAGTATAGGATAGGATTGAGTATAGGCTGGGATAGAGGATAGGATAGGATAGGGCATTGGATAGGATAGAGGATAGGATGGGATAGAGGATAGGATAGGATAGGATAGAGGATAGGATAGAGGATAGGATAGAGGATAGGATAGGATAGAGGATAGGATAGGATAGAGGATAGGATAGGATAGAGGATAGGATAGGATAGAGGATAGGATAGGATAGAGGATAGGATAGGATAGAGGATGGGATAGGCTAGAGGATAGGATAGGATAGGATAGAGGATAGGATAGAGGATAGGATAGAGGATAGGATAGGATAGAGGATAGGATAGGATAGAGGATAGGATAGGATAGAGGTTAGGATAGGATAGAGGATAGGATAGGATAGAGGATAGGATAGGATAGAGGATAGGATAGGATAGAGGATAGGATAGGATAGAGGATAGGATAGGATAGAGGATAGGATAGGATAGAGGATAGGATAGGATAGGGGATAGGATAGGATAGAGGATAGGATAGGATAGCGGGGAGGATAGGATAGAGGATAGGATAGGATAGAGGATAGGATAGGATAGAGGATAGGATAGTATAGGATAGAGGATAGGATAGGATAGAGGATAGGATAGGATAGAGGATAGGATAGGATAGAGGATAGGATAGGATAGAGGATAGGATAGGATAGAGGATATTGTAGGATAGAGGATAGGATAGGATAGAGGATAGGATAGGATAGAGGTTAGGATAGTATGGAGGATGGGATAGGATAGAGGATAGGATAGGATAGAGGATAGGATAGGATAGAGGATAGGATAGGATCGAGGATAGGATAGGATAGAGGAGAGGATAGGATGGAGGATAGGATATGATAGAGGATTGGATAGGATAGAGCATAGGATAGGATAGGATAGAGGGTAGGGTAGAATTTGGATAGGATACAGGATAGGATAGAATAGAGGATAGGATAGGATAGAGAATAGGATAGGATAGAGGATATTATAGGTTAGAGGATAGGATAGGATAGAGGATACGATATGATAGAGGATAGGATAGGATAGAGGATAGGATAGGATAGAGGATAGGATAGGATAGAGGATAGGATAGGATAGAGGATAGGATAGGATAGAGGATAGGATAGGATAGAGGATAGGATAGGATAGATTTTAGGATAGTATAGAGGATAGGATAGGATAGGGCATTGGATAGGATAGAGGATAGGATAGAGGATAGGATAGGATAGAGCATAGGATTAGATAGAGGATAGGATAGAATAGAGGATAGGATAGAGGATAGGATAGGATAGAGGATAGGATATAATACAGTATAGGATAGGATTGAGTATAGGATGGGATAGAGGATAGGATAGGGTATTCGATAGGATAGAGGATAGGATAGGATAGGATAGGGGAGAGGATAGGATAGAGGATAGGATAGGATAGAGGATAGGATAGGATAGAGAATAGGATAGGATAGAGGATATTATAGGGTAGAGGATATTATAGGATAGAGGATAGGATAGGATAGAGGAGAGGATAGGATAGAGGATAGGATAGGATAGAGGATTGGATAGGATAGAGGATAGGATAGGATAGGATAGAGGGTAGGGTAGAATTTGGATAGGAAACAGGATAGGATAGAATAGAGGATAGGATAGGATAGAGGATAGGATAGGATAGAGGATAGGATAGGATAGAGGATAGGATAGGATAGATTTTAGGATAGTATAGAGGATAGGATAGGATAGAGGATAGGATAGGATAGGGCATTGGATAGGATAGAGGATAGGATAGAGGATAGGATAGGATAGAGCATAGGATTAGATAGAGGATAGGATAGAATAGAGGATAGGATAGAGGATAGGATAGGATAGAGGATAGGATAGGATAGAGGATAGGATATAATACAGTATAGGATAGGATTGAGTATAGGATGGGATAGAGGATAGGATAGGGTATTCGATAGGATAGAGGATAGGATAGGATAGGATAGGGGAGAGGATAGGATAGAGGATAGGATAGGATAGAGGATAGGATAGGATAGAGAATAGGATAGGATAGAGGATATTATAGGGTAGAGGATATTATAGGATAGAGGATAGGATAGGATAGAGGAGAGGATAGGATAGAGGATAGGATAGGATAGAGGATTGGATAGGATAGAGGATAGGATAGGATAGGATAGAGGGTAGGGTAGAATTTGGATAGGAAACAGGATAGGATAGAATAGAGGATAGGATAGGATAGAGAATAGGATAGGATACAGGATATTATAGGTTAGAGGATAGGATAGGGCATTGGATAGGATAGAGGATAGGATAGGATAGAGGATAGGATAGGATAGAGCATAGGATTAGATAGAGGATAGGATAGAATAGAGGATAGGATAGAGGATAGGATAGGATAGAGGATAGGATAGGATAGAGGATAGGATAGGATAGAGGATAGGATAGGATAGAGGAGAGGATAGGATAGAGGATAGGATAGGATAGAGGATAGGATAGGATAGAGGATAGGATAGGATAGAGGATAGGATAGGATAGGATAGAGGAGAGGATAGGATAGAGGATAGGATAGGATAGAGGATAGGATAGAATAGAGGATAGGATAGGATAGAGTATAGGATAGGATAGAGAATAGGATAGGATAGAGGATATTATAGGGTAGAGGATAGGATAGGATAGAGGATATGATACGATAGAGGATAGGAAAGAGGATAGGATATAATACAGTATAGGATAAGATTGAGTATAGGATGGGATAGAGGATAGGATAGGGTATTCGATAGGATAGAGGATAGGATAGGATAGAGGATAGGATAGGATAGGGTAGAGGATAGGATAGGATAGAGGATACGATATGATAGAGGATAGGAAAGAGGATAGGATATAATACAGTATAGGATAGGATTGAGTATAGGATGGGATAGAGGATAGGATAGGGTATTGGATAGGATAGAGGATAGGATAGGATAGAGGATAGGATAGGATAGGATAGGATAGAGGATAGGATAGGATAGAGGATAGGATAGGATAGAGGATAGGATAGGATAGAGGATAGGATAGGATAGAGGATAGGACAGGATAGAGGATAGGATAGGATAGAGGATAGGATAGGATAGAGGATAGGATAGGATAGAGGATAGGATAGGATAGAGGATACGATATGATACAGGATAGGAATGACGATAGGATATAATACAGTATAGGATAGGATTGAGTATAGGATGGGATAGAGGATAGGATAGGGTTTTGGATAGGATAGAGGATAGGTTAGGATAGAGGATAGGATAGGATAGAGGATATTGTAGGATAGAGGATAGGATAGGATAGAGTATAGGATAGGATAGAGGATAGGGTAGGATAGAGGGTAGGATAGGATAGAGGATAGGATAGGATAGAGGATAGGATAGGATAGAGGATAGGATAGGATAGAGTATAGGATAGGATAGAGGATAGGATAGGATAGAGGGTAGGATAGGATAGAGGATAGGATAGGATAGAGGAGAGGATAGGATAGAGGATAGGATATGATAGAGGATTGGATAGGATAGAGCATAGGATAGGATAGGATAGAGGGTAGGGTAGAATTTGGATAGGATACAGGATAGGATAGAATAGAGGATAGGATAGGATAGAGAATAGGATAGGATAGAGGATATTATAGGTTAGAGGATAGGATAGGATAGAGGATACGATATGATAGAGGATAGGATAGGATAGAGGATAGGATAGGATAGAGGATAGGATAGGATAGAGGATAGGATAGGATAGAGGATAGGATAGGATAGAGGATAGGATAGGATAGAGGATAGGATAGGATAGATTTTAGGATAGTATAGAGGATAGGATAGGATAGAGGATAGGATAGGATAGAGGATAGGATAGGATAGAGGATAGGATAGGATAGAGGATAGGATAGGATAGAGGATAGGATAGGATAGAGGATAGGATAGGATAGAGGATAGGATAGGATAGAGGATAGGATAGGATAGAGGATAGGATAGGATAGAGGATAGGATAGGATAGAGGATAGGATAGGATAGAGGATAGGATAGGATAGAGGATAGGATAGGATAGAGGATAGGATAGGATAGAGGATAGGATAGGATAGATTTTAGGATAGTATAGAGGATAGGATAGGATAGAGGATAGGATAGGATAGGGCATTGGATAGGATAGAGGATAGGATAGGATAGAGCATAGGATTAGACAGAGGATAGGATAGAATAGAGGATAGGATAGAGGATAGGATAGGATAGAGGATAGGATATAATACAGTATAGGATGGGATTGAGTATAGGATGGGATAGAGGATAGGATAGGGTATTCGATAGGATAGAGGATAGGATAGGATAGAGGATAGGATAGGATAGAGGATAGGATAGGATAGAGTATATGATAGGATAGAGGATAGGATAGGGTAGAGGATAGGATAGGATAGAGGATACGATATGATAGAGGATAGGAAAGAGGATAGGATATAATACAGTATAGGATAGGATTGAGTATAGGCTGGGATAGAGGATAGGATAGGATAGGGCATTGGATAGGATAGAGGATAGGATGGGATAGAGGATAGGATAGGATAGAGCATAGGATTAGATAGAGGATAGGATAGGATAGAGGATAGGATAGTATAGGATAGAGGATAGGATAGGATAGAGGGTAGGGTAGAATTTGGATAGGATACAGGATAGGATAGAATAGAGGATAGGATAGGATAGAGGATAGGATAGGATAGAGGATAGGATAGGATAGAGGATAGGATAGGATAGAGGACAGGATAGGATAGAGGATAGGATAGGATAGAGGATAGGATAGGATAGAGGATAGGATAGGATAGGGGATAGGATAGGATAGAGGATAGGATAGGATAGCGGGGAGGATAGGATAGAGGATAGGATAGGATAGAGGATAGGATAGGATAGAGGATAGGATAGTATAGGATAGAGGATAGGATAGGATAGAGGATAGGATAGGATAGAGGATAGGATAGGATAGAGGATAGGATAGGATAGAGGATAGGATAGGATAGAGGATATTGTAGGATAGAGGATAGGATAGGATAGAGGATAGGATAGGATAGAGGTTAGGATAGTATGGAGGATGGGATAGGATAGAGGATAGGATAGGATAGAGGATAGGATAGGATAGAGGATAGGATAGGATCGAGGATAGGATAGGATAGAGGAGAGGATAGGATAGAGGATAGGATATGATAGAGGATTGGATAGGATAGAGCATAGGATAGGATAGGATAGAGGGTAGGGTAGAATTTGGATAGGATACAGGATAGGATAGAATAGAGGATAGGATAGGATAGAGAATAGGATAGGATAGAGGATATTATAGGTTAGAGGATAGGATAGGATAGAGGATACGATATGATAGAGGATAGGATAGGATAGAGGATAGGATAGGATAGAGGATAGGATAGGATAGAGGATACGATATGATACAGGATAGGAATGACGATAGGATATAATACAGTATAGGATAGGATTGAGTATAGGATGGGATAGAGGATAGGATAGGGTTTTGGATAGGATAGAGGATAGGTTAGGATAGAGGATAGGATAGGATAGAGGATATTGTAGGATAGAGGATAGGATAGGATAGAGTATAGGATAGGATAGAGGATAGGGTAGGATAGAGGGTAGGATAGGATAGAGGATAGGATAGGATAGAGGATAGGATAGGATAGAGGATAGGATAGGATAGAGTATAGGATAGGATAGAGGATAGGATAGGATAGAGGGTAGGATAGGATAGATTATAGGATAGGATAGAGGAGAGGATAGGATAGAGGATAGGATATGATAGAGGATTGGATAGGATAGAGCATAGGATAGGATAGGATAGAGGGTAGGGTAGAATTTGGATAGGATACAGGATAGGATAGAATAGAGGATAGGATAGGATAGAGAATAGGATAGGATAGAGGATATTATAGGTTAGAGGATAGGATAGGATAGAGGATACGATATGATAGAGGATAGGATAGGATAGAGGATAGGATAGGATAGAGGATAGGATAGGATAGAGGATAGGATAGGATAGAGGATAGGATAGGATAGAGGATAGGATAGGATAGATTTTAGGATAGTATAGAGGATAGGATAGGATAGAGGATAGGATAGGATAGAGGATAGGATAGGATAGAGGATAGGATAGGATAGAGGATAGGATAGGATAGAGGATAGGATAGGATAGAGGATAGGATAGGATAGAGGATAGGATAGGATAGAGGATAGGATAGGATAGAGGATAGGATAGGATAGAGGATAGGATAGGATAGAGGATAGGATAGGATAGATTTTAGGATAGTATAGAGGATAGGATAGGATAGAGGATAGGATAGGATAGGGCATTGGATAGGATAGAGGATAGGATAGGATAGAGCATAGGATTAGACAGAGGATAGGATAGAATAGAGGATAGGATAGAGGATAGGATAGGATAGAGGATAGGATATAATACAGTATAGGATAGGATTGAGTATAGGATGGGATAGAGGATAGGATAGGGTATTCGATAGGATAGAGGATAGGATAGGATAGAGGATAGGATAGGATAGAGGATAGGATAGGATAGAGTATATGATAGGATAGCGGGGAGGATAGGATAGAGGATAGGATAGGATAGAGGATAGGATAGGATAGAGGTTAGGATAGTATGGAGGATGGGATAGGATAGAGGATAGGATAGGATAGAGGATAGGATAGGATAGAGGATAGGATAGGATCGAGGATAGGATAGGATAGAGGAGAGGATAGGATGGAGGATAGGATATGATAGAGGATTGGATAGGATAGAGCATAGGATAGGATAGGATAGAGGGTAGGGTAGAATTTGGATAGGATACAGGATAGGATAGAATAGAGGATAGGATAGGATAGAGAATAGGATAGGATAGAGGATATTATAGGTTAGAGGATAGGATAGGATAGAGGATACGATATGATAGAGGATAGGATAGGATAGAGGATAGGATAGGATAGAGGATAGGATAGGATAGAGGATAGGATAGGATAGAGGATAGGATAGGATAGAGGATAGGATAGGATAGAGGATAGGATAGGATAGATTTTAGGATAGTATAGAGGATAGGATAGGATAGGGCATTGGATAGGATAGAGGATAGGATAGAGGATAGGATAGGATAGAGCATAGGATTAGATAGAGGATAGGATAGAATAGAGGATAGGATAGAGGATAGGATAGGATAGAGGATAGGATATAATACAGTATAGGATAGGATTGAGTATAGGATGGGATAGAGGATAGGATAGGGTATTCGATAGGATAGAGGATAGGATAGGATAGGATAGGGGAGAGGATAGGATAGAGGATAGGATAGGATAGAGGATAGGATAGGATAGAGAATAGGATAGGATAGAGGATATTATAGGGTAGAGGATATTATAGGATAGAGGATAGGATAGGATAGAGGAGAGGATAGGATAGAGGATAGGATAGGATAGAGGATTGGATAGGATAGAGGATAGGATAGGATAGGATAGAGGGTAGGGTAGAATTTGGATAGGAAACAGGATAGGATAGAATAGAGGATAGGATAGGATAGAGGATAGGATAGGATAGAGGATAGGATAGGATAGAGGATAGGATAGGATAGATTTTAGGATAGTATAGAGGATAGGATAGGATAGAGGATAGGATAGGATAGAGGATAGGATAGGATAGAGGGTAGGGTAGAATTTGGATAGGATACAGGATAGGATAGAATAGAGGATAGGATAGGATAGAGGATAGGATAGGATAGAGGACAGGATAGGATAGAGGATAGGATAGGATAGAGGATAGGATAGGATAGAGGATAGGATAGGATAGGGGATAGGATAGGATAGAGGATAGGATAGGATAGCGGGGAGGATAGGATAGAGGATAGGATAGGATAGAGGATAAGATAGGATAGAGGATAGGATAGTATAGGATAGAGGATAGGATAGGATAGAGGATAGGATAGGATAGAGGATAGGATAGGATAGAGGATAGGATAGGATAGAGGATACGATATGATAGAGGATAGGAAAGAGGATAGGATATAATACAGTATAGGATAGGATTGAGTATAGGCTGGGATAGAGGATAGGATAGGATAGGGCATTGGATAGGATAGAGGATAGGATGGGATAGAGGATAGGATAGGATAGAGCATAGGATTAGATAGAGGATAGGATAGGATAGAGGATAGGATAGTATAGGATAGAGGATAGGATAGGATAGAGGGTAGGGTAGAATTTGGATAGGATACAGGATAGGATAGAATAGAGGATAGGATAGGATAGAGGATAGGATAGGATAGAGGATAGGATAGGATAGAGGATAGGATAGGATAGAGGACAGGATAGGATAGAGGATAGGATAGGATAGAGGATAGGATAGGATAGAGGATAGGATAGGATAGGGGATAGGATAGGATAGAGGATAGGATAGGATAGCGGGGAGGATAGGATAGAGGATAGGATAGGATAGAGGATAGGATAGGATAGAGGATAGGATAGTATAGGATAGAGGATAGGATAGGATAGAGGATAGGATAGGATAGAGGATAGGATAGGATAGAGGATAGGATAGGATAGAGGATAGGATAGGATAGAGGATATTGTAGGATAGAGGATAGGATAGGATAGAGGATAGGATAGGATAGAGGTTAGGATAGTATGGAGGATGGGATAGGATAGAGGATAGGATAGGATAGAGGATAGGATAGGATAGAGGATAGGATAGGATCGAGGATAGGATAGGATAGAGGAGAGGATAGGATAGAGGATAGGATATGATAGAGGATTGGATAGGATAGAGCATAGGATAGGATAGGATAGAGGGTAGGGTAGAATTTGGATAGGATACAGGATAGGATAGAATAGAGGATAGGATAGGATAGAGAATAGGATAGGATAGAGGATATTATAGGTTAGAGGATAGGATAGGATAGAGGATACGATATGATAGAGGATAGGATAGGATAGAGGATAGGATAGGATAGAGGATAGGATAGGATAGAGGATACGATATGATACAGGATAGGAATGACGATAGGATATAATACAGTATAGGATAGGATTGAGTATAGGATGGGATAGAGGATAGGATAGGGTTTTGGATAGGATAGAGGATAGGTTAGGATAGAGGATAGGATAGGATAGAGGATATTGTAGGATAGAGGATAGGATAGGATAGAGTATAGGATAGGATAGAGGATAGGGTAGGATAGAGGGTAGGATAGGATAGAGGATAGGATAGGATAGAGGATAGGATAGGATAGAGGATAGGATAGGATAGAGTATAGGATAGGATAGAGGATAGGATAGGATAGAGGGTAGGATAGGATAGATTATAGGATAGGATAGAGGAGAGGATAGGATAGAGGATAGGATATGATAGAGGATTGGATAGGATAGAGCATAGGATAGGATAGGATAGAGGGTAGGGTAGAATTTGGATAGGATACAGGATAGGATAGAATAGAGGATAGGATAGGATAGAGAATAGGATAGGATAGAGGATATTATAGGTTAGAGGATAGGATAGGATAGAGGATACGATATGATAGAGGATAGGATAGGATAGAGGATAGGATAGGATAGAGGATAGGATAGGATAGAGGATAGGATAGGATAGAGGATAGGATAGGATAGAGGATAGGATAGGATAGATTTTAGGATAGTATAGAGGATAGGATAGGATAGAGGATAGGATAGGATAGAGGATAGGATAGGATAGAGGATAGGATAGGATAGAGGATAGGATAGGATAGAGGATAGGATAGGATAGAGGATAGGATAGGATAGAGGATAGGATAGGATAGAGGATAGGATAGGATAGAGGATAGGATAGGATAGAGGATAGGATAGGATAGAGGATAGGATAGGATAGATTTTAGGATAGTATAGAGGATAGGATAGGATAGAGGATAGGATAGGATAGGGCATTGGATAGGATAGAGGATAGGATAGGATAGAGCATAGGATTAGACAGAGGATAGGATAGAATAGAGGATAGGATAGAGGATAGGATAGGATAGAGGATAGGATATAATACAGTATAGGATAGGATTGAGTATAGGATGGGATAGAGGATAGGATAGGGTATTCGATAGGATAGAGGATAGGATAGGATAGAGGATAGGATAGGATAGAGGATAGGATAGGATAGAGTATATGATAGGATAGCGGGGAGGATAGGATAGAGGATAGGATAGGATAGAGGATAGGATAGGATAGAGGTTAGGATAGTATGGAGGATGGGATAGGATAGAGGATAGGATAGGATAGAGGATAGGATAGGATAGAGGATAGGATAGGATCGAGGATAGGATAGGATAGAGGAGAGGATAGGATGGAGGATAGGATATGATAGAGGATTGGATAGGATAGAGCATAGGATAGGATAGGATAGAGGGTAGGGTAGAATTTGGATAGGATACAGGATAGGATAGAATAGAGGATAGGATAGGATAGAGAATAGGATAGGATAGAGGATATTATAGGTTAGAGGATAGGATAGGATAGAGGATACGATATGATAGAGGATAGGATAGGATAGAGGATAGGATAGGATAGAGGATAGGATAGGATAGAGGATAGGATAGGATAGAGGATAGGATAGGATAGAGGATAGGATAGGATAGAGGATAGGATAGGATAGATTTTAGGATAGTATAGAGGATAGGATAGGATAGGGCATTGGATAGGATAGAGGATAGGATAGAGGATAGGATAGGATAGAGCATAGGATTAGATAGAGGATAGGATAGAATAGAGGATAGGATAGAGGATAGGATAGGATAGAGGATAGGATATAATACAGTATAGGATAGGATTGAGTATAGGATGGGATAGAGGATAGGATAGGGTATTCGATAGGATAGAGGATAGGATAGGATAGGATAGGGGAGAGGATAGGATAGAGGATAGGATAGGATAGAGGATAGGATAGGATAGAGAATAGGATAGGATAGAGGATATTATAGGGTAGAGGATATTATAGGATAGAGGATAGGATAGGATAGAGGAGAGGATAGGATAGAGGATAGGATAGGATAGAGGATTGGATAGGATAGAGGATAGGATAGGATAGGATAGAGGGTAGGGTAGAATTTGGATAGGAAACAGGATAGGATAGAATAGAGGATAGGATAGGATAGAGGATAGGATAGGATAGAGGATAGGATAGGATAGAGGATAGGATAGGATAGATTTTAGGATAGTATAGAGGATAGGATAGGATAGAGGATAGGATAGGATAGGGCATTGGATAGGATAGAGGATAGGATAGAGGATAGGATAGGATAGAGCATAGGATTAGATAGAGGATAGGATAGAATAGAGGATAGGATAGAGGATAGGATAGGATAGAGGATAGGATAGGATAGAGGATAGGATATAATACAGTATAGGATAGGATTGAGTATAGGATGGGATAGAGGATAGGATAGGGTATTCGATAGGATAGAGGATAGGATAGGATAGGATAGGGGAGAGGATAGGATAGAGGATAGGATAGGATAGAGGATAGGATAGGATAGAGAATAGGATAGGATAGAGGATATTATAGGGTAGAGGATATTATAGGATAGAGGATAGGATAGGATAGAGGAGAGGATAGGATAGAGGATAGGATAGGATAGAGGATTGGATAGGATAGAGGATAGGATAGGATAGGATAGAGGGTAGGGTAGAATTTGGATAGGAAACAGGATAGGATAGAATAGAGGATAGGATAGGATAGAGAATAGGATAGGATACAGGATATTATAGGTTAGAGGATAGGATAGGGCATTGGATAGGATAGAGGATAGGATAGGATAGAGGATAGGATAGGATAGAGCATAGGATTAGATAGAGGATAGGATAGAATAGAGGATAGGATAGAGGATAGGATAGGATAGAGGATAGGATAGGATAGAGGATAGGATAGGATAGAGGATAGGATAGGATAGAGGAGAGGATAGGATAGAGGATAGGATAGGATAGAGGATAGGATAGGATAGAGGATAGGATAGGATAGAGGATAGGATAGGATAGGATAGAGGAGAGGATAGGATAGAGGATAGGATAGGATAGAGGATAGGATAGAATAGAGGATAGGATAGGATAGAGTATAGGATAGGATAGAGAATAGGATAGGATAGAGGATATTATAGGGTAGAGGATAGGATAGGATAGAGGATATGATACGATAGAGGATAGGAAAGAGGATAGGATATAATACAGTATAGGATAAGATTGAGTATAGGATGGGATAGAGGATAGGATAGGGTATTCGATAGGATAGAGGATAGGATAGGATAGAGGATAGGATAGGATAGGGTAGAGGATAGGATAGGATAGAGGATACGATATGATAGAGGATAGGAAAGAGGATAGGATATAATACAGTATAGGATAGGATTGAGTATAGGATGGGATAGAGGATAGGATAGGGTATTGGATAGGATAGAGGATAGGATAGGATAGAGGATAGGATAGGATAGGATAGGATAGAGGATAGGATAGGATAGAGGATAGGATAGGATAGAGGATAGGATAGGATAGAGGATAGGATAGGATAGAGGATAGGACAGGATAGAGGATAGGATAGGATAGAGGATAGGATAGGATAGAGGATAGGATAGGATAGAGGATAGGATAGGATAGAGGATACGATATGATACAGGATAGGAATGACGATAGGATATAATACAGTATAGGATAGGATTGAGTATAGGATGGGATAGAGGATAGGATAGGGTTTTGGATAGGATAGAGGATAGGTTAGGATAGAGGATAGGATAGGATAGAGGATATTGTAGGATAGAGGATAGGATAGGATAGAGTATAGGATAGGATAGAGGATAGGGTAGGATAGAGGGTAGGATAGGATAGAGGATAGGATAGGATAGAGGATAGGATAGGATAGAGGATAGGATAGGATAGAGTATAGGATAGGATAGAGGATAGGATAGGATAGAGGGTAGGATAGGATAGATTATAGGATAGGATAGAGGAGAGGATAGGATAGAGGATAGGATATGATAGAGGATTGGATAGGATAGAGCATAGGATAGGATAGGATAGAGGGTAGGGTAGAATTTGGATAGGATACAGGATAGGATAGAATAGAGGATAGGATAGGATAGAGAATAGGATAGGATAGAGGATATTATAGGTTAGAGGATAGGATAGGATAGAGGATACGATATGATAGAGGATAGGATAGGATAGAGGATAGGATAGGATAGAGGATAGGATAGGATAGAGGATAGGATAGGATAGAGGATAGGATAGGATAGAGGATAGGATAGGATAGATTTTAGGATAGTATAGAGGATAGGATAGGATAGAGGATAGGATAGGATAGAGGATAGGATAGGATAGAGGATAGGATAGGATAGAGGATAGGATAGGATAGAGGATAGGATAGGATAGAGGATAGGATAGGATAGAGGATAGGATAGGATAGAGGATAGGATAGGATAGAGGATAGGATAGGATAGAGGATAGGATAGGATAGAGGATAGGATAGGATAGATTTTAGGATAGTATAGAGGATAGGATAGGATAGAGGATAGGATAGGATAGGGCATTGGATAGGATAGAGGATAGGATAGGATAGAGCATAGGATTAGACAGAGGATAGGATAGAATAGAGGATAGGATAGAGGATAGGATAGGATAGAGGATAGGATATAATACAGTATAGGATAGGATTGAGTATAGGATGGGATAGAGGATAGGATAGGGTATTCGATAGGATAGAGGATAGGATAGGATAGAGGATAGGATAGGATAGAGGATAGGATAGGATAGAGTATATGATAGGATAGAGGATAGGATAGGGTAGAGGATAGGATAGGATAGAGGATACGATATGATAGAGGATAGGAAAGAGGATAGGATATAGTACAGTGTAGGATAGGATTGAGTATAGGCTGGGATAGAGGATAGGATAGGATAGGGCATTGGATAGGATAGAGGATAGGATGGGATAGAGGATAGGATAGGATAGAGCATAGGATTAGATAGAGGATAGGATAGGATAGAGGATAGGATAGTATAGGATAGAGGATAGGATAGGATAGAGGGTAGGGTAGAATTTGGATAGGATACAGGATAGGATAGAATAGAGGATAGGATAGGATAAAGGATAGGATAGGATAGAGGATACGATATGATAGAGGATAGGAAAGAGGATAGGATATAATACAGTATAGGATAGGATTGAGTATAGGATGGGATAGAGGATACGATAGGGTATTGGATAGGATAGAGGATAGGATAGGATAGAGGATAGGATAGGCTAGAGGATAGGATAGGATAGGATAGAGGATAGGATAGAGGATAGGATAGAGGATAGGATAGGATAGAGGATAGGATAGGATAGAGGATAGGATAGGATAGAGGATAGGATAGGATAGAGGATAGGATAGGATAGAGGACAGGATAGGATAGAGGATAGGATAGGATAGAGGATAGGATAGGATAGAGGATAGGATAGGATAGGGGATAGGATAGGATAGAGGATAGGATAGGATAGAGGATAGGATAGGATAGATTTTAGGATAGTATAGAGGATAGGATAGGATAGAGGATAGGATAGGATAGAGGATAGGATAGGATAGAGGATAGGATAGGATAGAGGATAGGATAGGATAGAGGATAGGATAGGATAGAGGATAGGATAGGATAGAGGATAGGATAGGATAGAGGATAGGATAGGATAGAGGATAGGATAGGATAGAGGATAGGATAGGATAGAGGATAGGATAGGATAGATTTTAGGATAGTATAGAGGATAGGATAGGATAGAGGATAGGATAGGATAGGGCATTGGATAGGATAGAGGATAGGATAGGATAGAGCATAGGATTAGACAGAGGATAGGATAGAATAGAGGATAGGATAGAGGATAGGATAGGATAGAGGATAGGATATAATACAGTATAGGATAGGATTGAGTATAGGATGGGATAGAGGATAGGATAGGGTATTCGATAGGATAGAGGATAGGATAGGATAGAGGATAGGATAGGATAGAGGATAGGATAGGATAGAGTATATGATAGGATAGAGGATAGGATAGGGTAGAGGATAGGATAGGATAGAGGATACGATATGATAGAGGATAGGAAAGAGGATAGGATATAGTACAGTGTAGGATAGGATTGAGTATAGGCTGGGATAGAGGATAGGATAGGATAGGGCATTGGATAGGATAGAGGATAGGATGGGATAGAGGATAGGATAGGATAGAGCATAGGATTAGATAGAGGATAGGATAGGATAGAGGATAGGATAGTATAGGATAGAGGATAGGATAGGATAGAGGGTAGGGTAGAATTTGGATAGGATACAGGATAGGATAGAATAGAGGATAGGATAGGATAAAGGATAGGATAGGATAGAGGATACGATATGATAGAGGATAGGAAAGAGGATAGGATATAATACAGTATAGGATAGGATTGAGTATAGGATGGGATAGAGGATACGATAGGGTATTGGATAGGATAGAGGATAGGATAGGATAGAGGATAGGATAGGCTAGAGGATAGGATAGGATAGGATAGAGGATAGGATAGAGGATAGGATAGAGGATAGGATAGGATAGAGGATAGGATAGGATAGAGGATAGGATAGGATAGAGGATAGGATAGGATAGAGGATAGGATAGGATAGAGGACAGGATAGGATAGAGGATAGGATAGGATAGAGGATAGGATAGGATAGAGGATAGGATAGGATAGGGGATAGGATAGGATAGAGGATAGGATAGGATAGCGGGGAGGATAGGATAGAGGATAGGATAGGATAGAGGATAGGATAGGATAGAGGATAGGATAGTATAGGATAGAGGATAGGATAGGATAGAGGATAGGATAGGATAGAGGATAGGATAGGATAGAGGATAGGATAGGATAGAGGATAGGATAGGATAGAGGATATTGTAGGATAGAGGATAGGATAGGATAGAGGATAGGATAGGATAGAGGTTAGGATAGTATGGAGGATGGGATAGGATAGAGGATAGGATAGGATAGAGGATAGGATAGGATAGAGGATAGGATAGGATCGAGGATAGGATAGGATAGAGGAGAGGATAGGATAGAGGATAGGATATGATAGAGGATTGGATAGGATAGAGCATAGGATAGGATAGGATAGAGGGTAGGGTAGAATTTGGATAGGATACAGGATAGGATAGAATAGAGGATAGGATAGGATAGAGAATAGGATAGGATAGAGGATATTATAGGTTAGAGGATAGGATAGGATAGAGGATACGATATGATAGAGGATAGGATAGGATAGAGGATAGGATAGGATAGAGGATAGGATAGGATAGAGGATAGGATAGGATAGAGGATAGGATAGGATAGAGGATAGGATAGGATAGAGGATAGGATAGGATAGAGGATAGGATAGGATAGATTTTAGGATAGTATAGAGGATAGGATAGGATAGAGGATAGGATAGGATAGAGGATAGGATAGGATAGAGGATAGGATAGGATAGAGGATAGGATAGGATAGAGGATAGGATAGGATAGAGGATAGGATAGGATAGAGGATAGGATAGGATAGAGGATAGGATAGGATAGAGGATAGGATAGGATAGAGGATAGGATAGGATAGAGGATAGGATAGGATAGAGGATATTTTAGGATAGAGGATAGGATAGGATAGAGGATAGGATAGGATAGAGGATAGGATAGGATAGAGGATAGGATAGGATAGAGGATAGGATAGGATAGATTTTAGGATAGTATAGAGGATAGGATAGGATAGAGGATAGGATAGGATAGGGCATTGGATAGGATAGAGGATAGGATAGGATAGAGCATAGGATTAGACAGAGGATAGGATAGAATAGAGGATAGGATAGAGGATAGGATAGGATAGAGGATAGGATATAATACAGTATAGGATAGGATTGAGTATAGGATGGGATAGAGGATAGGATAGGGTATTCGATAGGATAGAGGATAGGATAGGATAGAGGATAGGATAGGATAGAGGATAGGATAGGATAGAGTATATGATAGGATAGAGGATAGGATAGGGTAGAGGATAGGATAGGATAGAGGATACGATATGATAGAGGATAGGAAAGAGGATAGGATATAATACAGTATAGGATAGGATTGAGTATAGGCTGGGATAGAGGATAGGATAGGATAGGGCATTGGATAGGATAGAGGATAGGATGGGATAGAGGATAGGATAGGATAGAGCATAGGATTAGATAGAGGATAGGATAGGATAGAGGATAGGATAGTATAGGATAGAGGATAGGATAGGATAGAGGGTAGGGTAGAATTTGGATAGGATACAGGATAGGATAGAATAGAGGATAGGATAGGATAAAGGATAGGATAGGATAGAGGATACGATATGATAGAGGATAGGAAAGAGGATAGGATATAATACAGTATAGGATAGGATTGAGTATAGGATGGGATAGAGGATACGATAGGGTATTGGATAGGATAGAGGATAGGATAGGATAGAGGATAGGATAGGATAGAGGATAGGATAGGATAGAGGATAGGATAGGATAGAGGATAGGATAGGCTAGAGGATAGGATAGGATAGGATAGAGGATAGGATAGAGGATAGGATAGAGGATAGGATAGGATAGAGGATAGGATAGGATAGAGGATAGGATAGGATAGAGGATAGGATAGGATAGAGGATAGGATAGGATAGAGGATAGGATAGGATAGAGGATAGGATAGGATAGAGGATAGGATAGGATAGAGGATAGGATAGGATAGAGGATAGGATAGGATAGAGGATAGGATAGGATAGGGGATAGGATAGGATAGAGGATAGGATAGGATAGCGGGGAGGATAGGATAGAGGATAGGATAGGATAGAGGATAGGATAGGATAGAGGATAGGATAGTATAGGATAGAGGATAGGATAGGATAGAGGATAGGATAGGATAGAGGATAGGATAGGATAGAGGATAGGATAGGATAGAGGATAGGATAGGATAGAGGATATTGTAGGATAGAGGATAGGATAGGATAGAGGATAGGATAGGATAGAGGTTAGGATAGTATGGAGGATGGGATAGGATAGAGGATAGGATAGGATAGAGGATAGGATAGGATAGAGGATAGGATAGGATCGAGGATAGGATAGGATAGAGGAGAGGATAGGATGGAGGATAGGATATGATAGAGGATTGGATAGGATAGAGCATAGGATAGGATAGGATAGAGGGTAGGGTAGAATTTGGATAGGATACAGGATAGGATAGAATAGAGGATAGGATAGGATAGAGAATAGGATAGGATAGAGGATATTATAGGTTAGAGGATAGGATAGGATAGAGGATACGATATGATAGAGGATAGGATAGGATAGAGGATAGGATAGGATAGAGGATAGGATAGGATAGAGGATAGGATAGGATAGAGGATAGGATAGGATAGAGGATAGGATAGGATAGAGGATAGGATAGGATAGATTTTAGGATAGTATAGAGGATAGGATAGGATAGAGGATAGGATAGGATAGGGCATTGGATAGGATAGAGGATAGGATAGAGGATAGGATAGGATAGAGCATAGGATTAGATAGAGGATAGGATAGAATAGAGGATAGGATAGAGGATAGGATAGGATAGAGGATAGGATATAATACAGTATAGGATAGGATTGAGTATAGGATGGGATAGAGGATAGGATAGGGTATTCGATAGGATAGAGGATAGGATAGGATAGGATAGGGGAGAGGATAGGATAGAGGATAGGATAGGATAGAGGATAGGATAGGATAGAGAATAGGATAGGATAGAGGATATTATAGGGTAGAGGATATTATAGGATAGAGGATAGGATAGGATAGAGGAGAGGATAGGATAGAGGATAGGATAGGATAGAGGATTGGATAGGATAGAGGATAGGATAGGATAGGATAGAGGGTAGGGTAGAATTTGGATAGGAAACAGGATAGGATAGAATAGAGGATAGGATAGGATAGAGGATAGGATAGGATAGAGGATAGGATAGGATAGAGGATAGGATAGGATAGATTTTAGGATAGTATAGAGGATAGGATAGGATAGAGGATAGGATAGGATAGGGCATTGGATAGGATAGAGGATAGGATAGAGGATAGGATAGGATAGAGCATAGGATTAGATAGAGGATAGGATAGAATAGAGGATAGGATAGAGGATAGGATAGGATAGAGGATAGGATAGGATAGAGGATAGGATATAATACAGTATAGGATAGGATTGAGTATAGGATGGGATAGAGGATAGGATAGGGTATTCGATAGGATAGAGGATAGGATAGGATAGGATAGGGGAGAGGATAGGATAGAGGATAGGATAGGATAGAGGATAGGATAGGATAGAGAATAGGATAGGATAGAGGATATTATAGGGTAGAGGATATTATAGGATAGAGGATAGGATAGGATAGAGGAGAGGATAGGATAGAGGATAGGATAGGATAGAGGATTGGATAGGATAGAGGATAGGATAGGATAGGATAGAGGGTAGGGTAGAATTTGGATAGGAAACAGGATAGGATAGAATAGAGGATAGGATAGGATAGAGAATAGGATAGGATACAGGATATTATAGGTTAGAGGATAGGATAGGGCATTGGATAGGATAGAGGATAGGATAGGATAGAGGATAGGATAGGATAGAGCATAGGATTAGATAGAGGATAGGATAGAATAGAGGATAGGATAGAGGATAGGATAGGATAGAGGATAGGATAGGATAGAGGATAGGATAGGATAGAGGATAGGATAGGATAGAGGAGAGGATAGGATAGAGGATAGGATAGGATAGAGGATAGGATAGGATAGAGGATAGGATAGGATAGAGGATAGGATAGGATAGGATAGAGGAGAGGATAGGATAGAGGATAGGATAGGATAGAGGATAGGATAGAATAGAGGATAGGATAGGATAGAGTATAGGATAGGATAGAGAATAGGATAGGATAGAGGATATTATAGGGTAGAGGATAGGATAGGATAGAGGATATGATACGATAGAGGATAGGAAAGAGGATAGGATATAATACAGTATAGGATAAGATTGAGTATAGGATGGGATAGAGGATAGGATAGGGTATTCGATAGGATAGAGGATAGGATAGGATAGAGGATAGGATAGGATAGGGTAGAGGATAGGATAGGATAGAGGATACGATATGATAGAGGATAGGAAAGAGGATAGGATATAATACAGTATAGGATAGGATTGAGTATAGGATGGGATAGAGGATAGGATAGGGTATTGGATAGGATAGAGGATAGGATAGGATAGAGGATAGGATAGGATAGGATAGGATAGAGGATAGGATAGGATAGAGGATAGGATAGGATAGAGGATAGGATAGGATAGAGGATAGGATAGGATAGAGGATAGGACAGGATAGAGGATAGGATAGGATAGAGGATAGGATAGGATAGAGGATAGGATAGGATAGAGGATAGGATAGGATAGAGGATACGATATGATACAGGATAGGAATGACGATAGGATATAATACAGTATAGGATAGGATTGAGTATAGGATGGGATAGAGGATAGGATAGGGTTTTGGATAGGATAGAGGATAGGTTAGGATAAAGGATAGGATAGGATAGAGGATATTGTAGGATAGAGGATAGGATAGGATAGAGTATAGGATAGGATAGAGGATAGGGTAGGATAGAGGGTAGGATAGGATAGAGGATAGGATAGGATAGAGGATAGGATAGGATAGAGGATAGGATAGGATAGAGTATAGGATAGGATAGAGGATAGGATAGGATAGAGGGTAGGATAGGATAGAGGATAGGATAGGATAGAGGAGAGGATAGGATAGAGGATAGGATATGATAGAGGATTGGATAGGATAGAGCATAGGATAGGATAGGATAGAGGGTAGGGTAGAATTTGGATAGGATACAGGATAGGATAGAATAGAGGATAGGATAGGATAGAGAATAGGATAGGATAGAGGATATTATAGGTTAGAGGATAGGATAGGATAGAGGATACGATATGATAGAGGATAGGATAGGATAGAGGATAGGATAGGATAGAGGATAGGATAGGATAGAGGATAGGATAGGATAGAGGATAGGATAGGATAGAGGATAGGATAGGATAGAGGATAGGATAGGATAGATTTTAGGATAGTATAGAGGATAGGATAGGATAGAGGATAGGATAGGATAGAGGATAGGATAGGATAGAGGATAGGATAGGATAGAGGATAGGATAGGATAGAGGATAGGATAGGATAGAGGATAGGATAGGATAGAGGATAGGATAGGATAGAGGATAGGATAGGATAGAGGATAGGATAGGATAGAGGATAGGATAGGATAGAGGATAGGATAGGATAGAGGATAGGATAGGATAGAGGATAGGATAGGATAGAGGATAGGATAGGATAGATTTTAGGATAGTATAGAGGATAGGATAGGATAGAGGATAGGATAGGATAGGGCATTGGATAGGATAGAGGATAGGATAGGATAGAGCATAGGATTAGACAGAGGATAGGATAGAATAGAGGATAGGATAGAGGATAGGATAGGATAGAGGATAGGATATAATACAGTATAGGATAGGATTGAGTATAGGATGGGATAGAGGATAGGATAGGGTATTCGATAGGATAGAGGATAGGATAGGATAGAGGATAGGATAGGATAGAGGATAGGATAGGATAGAGGATACGATATGATAGAGGATAGGAAAGAGGATAGGATATAATACAGTATAGGATAGGATTGAGTATAGGCTGGGATAGAGGATAGGATAGGATAGGGCATTGGATAGGATAGAGGATAGGATGGGATAGAGGATAGGATAGGATAGAGCATAGGATTAGATAGAGGATAGGATAGGATAGAGGATAGGATAGTATAGGATAGAGGATAGGATAGGATAGAGGGTAGGATAGGATAGAGGATAGGATAGGATAGAGGATACGATACGATAGAGGATAGGATAGGATAGAGGATAGGATAGGATAGAGGATAGGATAGGATAGAGGATAGGATATAATAGAGGATAGGATAGGATAGAGGATAGGATAGTATAGGATAGAGGATAGGATAGTATAGGATAGAGGATAGGATAGGATAGAGGGTAGGGTAGAATTTGGATAGGATACAGGATAGGATAGAATAGAGGATAGGATAGGATAAAGGATAGTATAGGATAGAGGATACGATATGATAGAGCATAGGAAAGAGGATAGGATATAATACAGTATAGGATAGGATTGAGTATAGGATGGGATAGAGGATACGATAGGGTATTGGTTAGGATAGAGGATAGGATAGGATAGAGGATAGGATAGGATAGAGGATAGGATAGGATAGAGGATAGGATAGGATAGAGGATAGGATAGGATAGAGGATAGGATAGGATAGAGGATAGGATAGGATAGAGGATAGGATAGGATAGAGGATAGGATAGGATAGAGGATAGGATAGGATAGAGGATAGGATAGGATAGAGGATAGGATAGGATAGAGGATAGGATAGGATAGAGGATAGGATAGGATAGAGGATAGGATAGGATAGAGGATAGGATAGGATAGAGGATAGGATAGGATAGAGGATTGGATAGGATAGAGGATAGGATAGGATAGAGGATAGGATAGGATAGAGGATATTTTAGGATAGAGGATAGGATAGGATAGAGGATAGGTTAGGATAGAGGATAGGATAGGATAGAGGATAGGATAGGATAGAGGATAGGATAGGATAGATTTTAGGATAGTATAGAGGATAGGATAGGATAGAGGATAGGATAGGATAGGGCATTGGATAGGATAGAGGATAGGATAGGATAGAGCATAGGATTAGATAGAGGATAGGATAGAATAGAGGATAGGATAGAGGATAGGATAGGATAGAGGATAGGATATAATACAGTATAGGATAGGATTGAGTATAGGATGGGATAGAGGATAGGATAGGGTATTCGATAGGATAGACGATAGGATAGGATAGAGGATAGGATAGGATAGAGGATAGGATAGGATAGAGTATATGATAGGATAGAGGATAGGATAGGGTAGAGGATAGGATAGGATAGAGGATACGATATGATAGAGGATAGGAAAGAGGATAGGATATAATACAGTATAGGATAGGATTGAGTATAGGCTGGGATAGAGGATAGGATATGATAGGGCATTGGATAGGATAGAGGATAGGATAGGATAGAGGATAGGATAGGATAGAGCATAGGATTAGATAGAGGATAGGATAGGATAGAGGATAGGATAGTATAGGATAGAGGATAGGATAGGATAGAGGGTAGGGTAGAATTTGGATAGGATACAGGATAGGATAGAATAGAGGATAGGATAGGATAAAGGATAGTATAGGATAGAGGATACGATATGATAGAGGATAGGAAAGAGGATAGGATATAATACAGTATAGGATAGGATTGAGTATAGGATGGGATAGAGGATACGATAGGGTATTGGATAGGATAGAGGATAGGATAGGATAGAGGATAGGATAGGATAGAGGATAGGATAGGATAGAGGATAGGATAGGATAGAGGATAGGATAGGCTAGAGGATAGGATAGGATAGGATAGAGGATAGGATAGAGGATAGGATAGAGGATAGGATAGGATAGAGGATAGGATAGGATAGAGGATAGGATAGGATAGAGGATAGGATAGGATAGAGGATAGGATAGGATAGAGGACAGGATAGGATAGAGGATAGGATAGGATAGAGGATAGGATAGGATAGAGGATAGGATAGGATAGGGGATAGGATAGGATAGAGGATAGGATAGGATAGCGGGGAGGATAGGATAGAGGATAGGATAGGATAGAGGATAGGATAGGATAGAGGATAGGATAGTATAGGATAGAGGATAGGATAGGATAGAGGATAGGATAGGATAGAGGATAGGATAGGATAGAGGATAGGATAGGATAGAGGATAGGATAGGATAGAGGATATTGTAGGATAGAGGATAGGATAGGATAGAGGATAGGATAGGATAGAGGTTAGGATAGTATGGAGGATGGGATAGGATAGAGGATAGGATAGGATAGAGGATAGGATAGGATAGAGGATAGGATAGGATCGAGGATAGGATAGGATAGAGGAGAGGATAGGATAGAGGATAGGATATGATAGAGGATTGGATAGGATAGAGCATAGGATAGGATAGGATAGAGGGTAGGGTAGAATTTGGATAGGATACAGGATAGGATAGAATAGAGGATAGGATAGGATAGAGAATAGGATAGGATAGAGGATATTATAGGTTAGAGGATAGGATAGGATAGAGGATACGCTATGATAGAGGATAGGATAGGATAGAGGATAGGATAGGATAGAGGATAGGATAGGATAGAGGATAGGATAGGATAGAGGATAGGATAGGATAGAGGATAGGATAGGATAGAGGATAGGATAGGATAGAGGATAGGATAGGATAGATTTTAGGATAGTATAGAGGATAGGATAGGATAGAGGATAGGATAGGATAGAGGATAGGATAGGATAGAGGATAGGATAGGATAGAGGATACGATAGGATAGAGGATAGGATAGGATAGAGGATAGGATAGGATAGAGGATAGGATAGGATAGAGGATAGGATAGGATAGAGGATAGGATAGGATAGAGGATAGGATAGGATAGAGGATAGGATAGGATAGAGGATATTTTAGGATAGAGGATAGGATAGGATAGAGGATAGGATAGGATAGAGGATAGGATAGGATAGAGGATAGGATAGGATAGAGGATAGGATAGGATAGATTTTAGGATAGTATAGAGGATAGGATAGGATAGAGGATAGGATAGGATAGGGCATTGGATAGGATAGAGGATAGGATAGGATAGAGCATAGGATTAGACAGAGGATAGGATAGAATAGAGGATAGGATAGAGGATAGGATAGGATAGAGGATAGGATATAATACAGTATAGGATAGGATTGAGTATAGGATGGGATAGAGGATAGGATAGGGTATTCGATAGGATAGAGGATAGGATAGGATAGAGGATAGGATAGGATAGAGGATAGGATAGGATAGAGTATATGATAGGATAGAGGATAGGATAGGGTAGAGGATAGGATAGGATAGAGGATACGATATGATAGAGGATAGGAAAGAGGATAGGATATAATACAGTATAGGATAGGATTGAGTATAGGCTGGGATAGAGGATAGGATAGGATAGGGCATTGGATAGGATAGAGGATAGGATGGGATAGAGGATAGGATAGGATAGAGCATAGGATTAGATAGAGGATAGGATAGGATAGAGGATAGGATAGTATAGGATAGAGGATAGGATAGGATAGAGGGTAGGGTAGAATTTGGATAGGATACAGGATAGGATAGAATAGAGGATAGGATAGGATAAAGGATAGGATAGGATAGAGGATACGATATGATAGAGGATAGGAAAGAGGATAGGATATAATACAGTATAGGATAGGATTGAGTATAGGATGGGATAGAGGATACGATAGGGTATTGGATAGGATAGAGGATAGGATAGGATAGAGGATAGGATAGGATAGAGGATAGGATAGGATAGAGGATAGGATAGGATAGAGGATAGGATAGGCTAGAGGATAGGATAGGATAGGATAGAGGATAGGATAGAGGATAGGATAGAGGATAGGATAGGATAGAGGATAGGATAGGATAGGGGATAGGATAGGATAGAGGATAGGATAGGATAGCGGGGAGGATAGGATAGAGGATAGGATAGGATAGAGGATAGGATAGGATAGAGGATAGGATAGTATAGGATAGAGGATAGGATAGGATAGAGGATAGGATAGGATAGAGGATAGGATAGGATAGAGGATAGGATAGGATAGAGGATAGGATAGGATAGAGGATAGGATAGGATAGAGGATATTGTAGGATAGAGGATAGGATAGGATAGAGGATAGGATAGGATAGAGGTTAGGATAGTATGGAGGATGGGATAGGATAGAGGATAGGATAGGATAGAGGATAGGATAGGATAGAGGATAGGATAGGATCGAGGATAGGATAGGATAGAGGAGAGGATAGGATGGAGGATAGGATATGATAGAGGATTGGATAGGATAGAGCATAGGATAGGATAGGATAGAGGGTAGGGTAGAATTTGGATAGGATACAGGATAGGATAGAATAGAGGATAGGATAGGATAGAGAATAGGATAGGATAGAGGATATTATAGGTTAGAGGATAGGATAGGATAGAGGATACGATATGATAGAGGATAGGATAGGATAGAGGATAGGATAGGATAGAGGATAGGATAGGATAGAGGATAGGATAGGATAGAGGATAGGATAGGATAGAGGATAGGATAGGATAGAGGATAGGATAGGATAGATTTTAGGATAGTATAGAGGATAGGATAGGATAGAGGATAGGATAGGATAGGGCATTGGATAGGATAGAGGATAGGATAGAGGATAGGATAGGATAGAGCATAGGATTAGATAGAGGATAGGATAGAATAGAGGATAGGATAGAGGATAGGATAGGATAGAGGATAGGATATAATACAGTATAGGATAGGATTGAGTATAGGATGGGATAGAGGATAGGATAGGGTATTCGATAGGATAGAGGATAGGATAGGATAGGATAGGGGAGAGGATAGGATAGAGGATAGGATAGGATAGAGGATAGGATAGGATAGAGAATAGGATAGGATAGAGGATATTATAGGGTAGAGGATATTATAGGATAGAGGATAGGATAGGATAGAGGAGAGGATAGGATAGAGGATAGGATAGGATAGAGGATTGGATAGGATAGAGGATAGGATAGGATAGGATAGAGGGTAGGGTAGAATTTGGATAGGAAACAGGATAGGATAGAATAGAGGATAGGATAGGATAGAGGATAGGATAGGATAGAGGATAGGATAGGATAGAGGATAGGATAGGATAGATTTTAGGATAGTATAGAGGATAGGATAGGATAGAGGATAGGATAGGATAGGGCATTGGATAGGATAGAGGATAGGATAGAGGATAGGATAGGATAGAGCATAGGATTAGATAGAGGATAGGATAGAATAGAGGATAGGATAGAGGATAGGATAGGATAGAGGATAGGATAGGATAGAGGATAGGATATAATACAGTATAGGATAGGATTGAGTATAGGATGGGATAGAGGATAGGATAGGGTATTCGATAGGATAGAGGATAGGATAGGATAGGATAGGGGAGAGGATAGGATAGAGGATAGGATAGGATAGAGGATAGGATAGGATAGAGAATAGGATAGGATAGAGGATATTATAGGGTAGAGGATATTATAGGATAGAGGATAGGATAGGATAGAGGAGAGGATAGGATAGGATAGAGGATTGGATAGGATAGAGGATAGGATAGGATAGGATAGAGGGTAGGGTAGAATTTGGATAGGAAACAGGATAGGATAGAATAGAGGATAGGATAGGATAGAGAATAGGATAGGATACAGGATATTATAGGTTAGAGGATAGGATAGGGCATTGGATAGGATAGAGGATAGGATAGGATAGAGGATAGGATAGGATAGAGCATAGGATTAGATAGAGGATAGGATAGAATAGAGGATAGGATAGAGGATAGGATAGGATAGAGGATAGGATAGGATAGAGGATAGGATAGGATAGAGGATAGGATAGGATAGAGGAGAGGATAGGATAGAGGATAGGATAGGATAGAGGATAGGATAGGATAGAGGATAGGATAGGATAGAGGATAGGATAGGATAGGATAGAGGAGAGGATAGGATAGAGGATAGGATAGGATAGAGGATAGGATAGAATAGAGGATAGGATAGGATAGAGTATAGGATAGGATAGAGAATAGGATAGGATAGAGGATATTATAGGGTAGAGGATAGGATAGGATAGAGGATATGATACGATAGAGGATAGGAAAGAGGATAGGATATAATACAGTATAGGATAAGATTGAGTATAGGATGGGATAGAGGATAGGATAGGGTATTCGATAGGATAGAGGATAGGATAGGATAGAGGATAGGATAGGATAGGGTAGAGGATAGGATAGGATAGAGGATACGATATGATAGAGGATAGGAAAGAGGATAGGATATAATACAGTATAGGATAGGATTGAGTATAGGATGGGATAGAGGATAGGATAGGGTATTGGATAGGATAGAGGATAGGATAGGATAGAGGATAGGATAGGATAGGATAGGATAGAGGATACGATATGATACAGGATAGGAATGACGATAGGATATAATACAGTATAGGATAGGATTGAGTATAGGATGGGATAGAGGATAGGATAGGGTTTTGGATAGGATAGAGGATAGGTTAGGATAGAGGATAGGATAGGATAGAGGATATTGTAGGATAGAGGATAGGATAGGATAGAGTATAGGATAGGATAGAGGATAGGGTAGGATAGAGGGTAGGATAGGATAGAGGATAGGATAGGATAGAGGATAGGATAGGATAGAGGATAGGATAGGATAGAGTATAGGATAGGATAGAGGATAGGATAGGATAGAGGGTAGGATAGGATAGAGGATAGGATAGGATAGAGGAGAGGATAGGATAGAGGATAGGATATGATAGAGGATTGGATAGGATAGAGCATAGGATAGGATAGGATAGAGGGTAGGGTAGAATTTGGATAGGATACAGGATAGGATAGAATAGAGGATAGGATAGGATAGAGAATAGGATAGGATAGAGGATATTATAGGTTAGAGGATAGGATAGGATAGAGGATACGATATGATAGAGGATAGGATAGGATAGAGGATAGGATAGGATAGAGGATAGGATAGGATAGAGGATAGGATAGGATAGAGGATAGGATAGGATAGAGGATAGGATAGGATAGAGGATAGGATAGGATAGATTTTAGGATAGTATAGAGGATAGGATAGGATAGAGGATAGGATAGGATAGAGGATAGGATAGGATAGAGGATAGGATAGGATAGAGGATAGGATAGGATAGAGGATAGGATAGGATAGAGGATAGGATAGGATAGAGGATAGGATAGGATAGAGGATAGGATAGGATAGAGGATAGGATAGGATAGAGGATAGGATAGGATAGAGGATAGGATAGGATAGAGGATAGGATAGGATAGATTTTAGGATAGTATAGAGGATAGGATAGGATAGAGGATAGGATAGGATAGGGCATTGGATAGGATAGAGGATAGGATAGGATAGAGCATAGGATTAGACAGAGGATAGGATAGAATAGAGGATAGGATAGAGGATAGGATAGGATAGAGGATAGGATATAATACAGTATAGGATAGGATTGAGTATAGGATGGGATAGAGGATAGGATAGGGTATTCGATAGGATAGAGGATAGGATAGGATAGAGGATAGGATAGGATAGAGGATAGGATAGGATAGAGTATATGATAGGATAGAGGATAGGATAGGGTAGAGGATAGGATAGGATAGAGGATACGATATGATAGAGGATAGGAAAGAGGATAGGATATAATACAGTATAGGATAGGATTGAGTATAGGCTGGGATAGAGGATAGGATAGGATAGGGCATTGGATAGGATAGAGGATAGGATGGGATAGAGGATAGGATAGGATAGAGCATAGGATTAGATAGAGGATAGGATAGGATAGAGGATAGGATAGTATAGGATAGAGGATAGGATAGGATAGAGGGTAGGGTAGAATTTGGATAGGATACAGGATAGGATAGAATAGAGGATAGGATAGGATAAAGGATAGGATAGGATAGAGGATACGATATGATAGAGGATAGGAAAGAGGATAGGATATAATACAGTATAGGATAGGATTGAGTATAGGATGGGATAGAGGATACGATAGGGTATTGGATAGGATAGAGGATAGGATAGGATAGAGGATAGGATAGGATAGAGGATAGGATAGGATAGAGGATAGGATAGGATAGAGGATAGGATAGGCTAGAGGATAGGATAGGATAGGATAGAGGATAGGATAGAGGATAGGATAGAGGATAGGATAGGATAGAGGATAGGATAGGATAGAGGATAGGATAGGATAGAGGATAGGATAGGATAGAGGATAGGATAGGATAGAGGATAGGATAGGATAGAGGATAGGATAGGATAGAGGATAGGATAGGATAGAGGATAGGATAGGATAGAGGATAGGATAGGATAGGGGATAGGATAGGATAGAGGATAGGATAGGATAGCGGGGAGGATAGGATAGAGGATAGGATAGGATAGAGGATAGGATAGGATAGAGGATAGGATAGTATAGGATAGAGGATAGGATAGGATAGAGGATAGGATAGGATAGAGGATAGGATAGGATAGAGGATAGGATAGGATAGAGGATAGGATAGGATAGAGGATATTGTAGGATAGAGGATAGGATAGGATAGAGGATAGGATAGGATAGAGGTTAGGATAGTATGGAGGATGGGATAGGATAGAGGATAGGATAGGATAGAGGATAGGATAGGATAGAGGATAGGATAGGATCGAGGATAGGATAGGATAGAGGAGAGGATAGGATGGAGGATAGGATATGATAGAGGATTGGATAGGATAGAGCATAGGATAGGATAGGATAGAGGGTAGGGTAGAATTTGGATAGGATACAGGATAGGATAGAATAGAGGATAGGATAGGATAGAGAATAGGATAGGATAGAGGATATTATAGGTTAGAGGATAGGATAGGATAGAGGATACGATATGATAGAGGATAGGATAGGATAGAGGATAGGATAGGATAGAGGATAGGATAGGATAGAGGATAGGATAGGATAGAGGATAGGATAGGATAGAGGATAGGATAGGATAGAGGATAGGATAGGATAGATTTTAGGATAGTATAGAGGATAGGATAGGATAGAGGATAGGATAGGATAGGGCATTGGATAGGATAGAGGATAGGATAGAGGATAGGATAGGATAGAGCATAGGATTAGATAGAGGATAGGATAGAATAGAGGATAGGATAGAGGATAGGATAGGATAGAGGATAGGATAGGATAGAGGATAGGATATAATACAGTATAGGATAGGATTGAGTATAGGATGGGATAGAGGATAGGATAGGGTATTCGATAGGATAGAGGATAGGATAGGATAGGATAGGGGAGAGGATAGGATAGAGGATAGGATAGGATAGAGGATAGGATAGGATAGAGAATAGGATAGGATAGAGGATATTATAGGGTAGAGGATATTATAGGATAGAGGATAGGATAGGATAGAGGAGAGGATAGGATAGAGGATAGGATAGGATAGAGGATTGGATAGGATAGAGGATAGGATAGGATAGGATAGAGGGTAGGGTAGAATTTGGATAGGAAACAGGATAGGATAGAATAGAGGATAGGATAGGATAGAGGATAGGATAGGATAGAGGATAGGATAGGATAGAGGATAGGATAGGATAGATTTTAGGATAGTATAGAGGATAGGATAGGATAGAGGATAGGATAGGATAGGGCATTGGATAGGATAGAGGATAGGATAGAGGATAGGATAGGATAGAGCATAGGATTAGATAGAGGATAGGATAGAATAGAGGATAGGATAGAGGATAGGATAGGATAGAGGATAGGATAGGATAGAGGATAGGATATAATACAGTATAGGATAGGATTGAGTATAGGATGGGATAGAGGATAGGATAGGGTATTCGATAGGATAGAGGATAGGATAGGATAGGATAGGGGAGAGGATAGGATAGAGGATAGGATAGGATAGAGGATAGGATAGGATAGAGAATAGGATAGGATAGAGGATATTATAGGGTAGAGGATATTATAGGATAGAGGATAGGATAGGATAGAGGAGAGGATAGGATAGAGGATAGGATAGGATAGAGGATTGGATAGGATAGAGGATAGGATAGGATAGAGGATAGGATAGGATAGAGGATAGGATAGGATAGAGGATATTGTAGGATAGAGGATAGGATAGGATAGAGGATAGGATAGGATAGAGGTTAGGATAGTATGGAGGATGGGATAGGATAGAGGATAGGATAGGATAGAGGATAGGATAGGATAGAGGATAGGATAGGATCGAGGATAGGATAGGATAGAGGAGAGGATAGGATGGAGGATAGGATATGATAGAGGATTGGATAGGATAGAGCATAGGATAGGATAGGGGATAGGATAGGATAGAGGATAGGATAGGATAGCGGGGAGGATAGGATAGAGGATAGGATAGGATAGAGGATAGGATAGGATAGAGGATAGGATAGTATAGGATAGAGGATAGGATAGGATAGAGGATAGGATAGGATAGAGGATAGGATAGGATAGAGGATAGGATAGGATAGAGGATAGGATAGGATAGAGGATATTGTAGGATAGAGGATAGGATAGGATAGAGGATAGGATAGGATAGAGGTTAGGATAGTATGGAGGATGGGATAGGATAGAGGATAGGATAGGATAGAGGATAGGATAGGATAGAGGATAGGATAGGATCGAGGATAGGATAGGATAGAGGAGAGGATAGGATGGAGGATAGGATATGATAGAGGATTGGATAGGATAGAGCATAGGATAGGATAGGATAGAGGGTAGGGTAGAATTTGGATAGGATACAGGATAGGATAGAATAGAGGATAGGATAGGATAGAGAATAGGATAGGATAGAGGATATTATAGGTTAGAGGATAGGATAGGATAGAGGATACGATATGATAGAGGATAGGATAGGATAGAGGATAGGATAGGATAGAGGATAGGATAGGATAGAGGATAGGATAGGATAGAGGATAGGATAGGATAGAGGATAGGATAGGATAGAGGATAGGATAGGATAGATTTTAGGATAGTATAGAGGATAGGATAGGATAGAGGATAGGATAGGATAGGGCATTGGATAGGATAGAGGATAGGATAGAGGATAGGATAGGATAGAGCATAGGATTAGATAGAGGATAGGATAGAATAGAGGATAGGATAGAGGATAGGATAGGATAGAGGATAGGATAGGATAGAGGATAGGATATAATACAGTATAGGATAGGATTGAGTATAGGATGGGATAGAGGATAGGATAGGGTATTCGATAGGATAGAGGATAGGATAGGATAGGATAGGGGAGAGGATAGGATAGAGGATAGGATAGGATAGAGGATAGGATAGGATAGAGAATAGGATAGGATAGAGGATATTATAGGGTAGAGGATATTATAGGATAGAGGATAGGATAGGATAGAGGAGAGGATAGGATAGAGGATAGGATAGGATAGAGGATTGGATAGGATAGAGGATAGGATAGGATAGGATAGAGGGTAGGGTAGAATTTGGATAGGAAACAGGATAGGATAGAATAGAGGATAGGATAGGATAGAGGATAGGATAGGATAGAGGATAGGATAGGATAGAGGATAGGATAGGATAGATTTTAGGATAGTATAGAGGATAGGATAGGATAGAGGATAGGATAGGATAGGGCATTGGATAGGATAGAGGATAGGATAGAGGATAGGATAGGATAGAGCATAGGATTAGATAGAGGATAGGATAGAATAGAGGATAGGATAGAGGATAGGATAGGATAGAGGATAGGATAGGATAGAGGATAGGATATAATACAGTATAGGATAGGATTGAGTATAGGATGGGATAGAGGATAGGATAGGGTATTCGATAGGATAGAGGATAGGATAGGATAGGATAGGGGAGAGGATAGGATAGAGGATAGGATAGGATAGAGGATAGGATAGGATAGAGAATAGGATAGGATAGAGGATATTATAGGGTAGAGGATATTATAGGATAGAGGATAGGATAGGATAGAGGAGAGGATAGGATAGAGGATAGGATAGGATAGAGGATTGGATAGGATAGAGGATAGGATAGGATAGGATAGAGGGTAGGGTAGAATTTGGATAGGAAACAGGATAGGATAGAATAGAGGATAGGATAGGATAGAGAATAGGATAGGATACAGGATATTATAGGTTAGAGGATAGGATAGGGCATTGGATAGGATAGAGGATAGGATAGGATAGAGGATAGGATAGGATAGAGCATAGGATTAGATAGAGGATAGGATAGAATAGAGGATAGGATAGAGGATAGGATAGGATAGAGGATAGGATAGGATAGAGGATAGGATAGGATAGAGGATAGGATAGGATAGAGGATAGGATAGGATAGAGGAGAGGATAGGATAGAGGATAGGATAGGATAGAGGATAGGATAGGATAGAGGATAGGATAGGATAGAGGATAGGATAGGATAGGATAGAGGAGAGGATAGGATAGAGGATAGGATAGGATAGAGGATAGGATAGAATAGAGGATAGGATAGGATAGAGTATAGGATAGGATAGAGAATAGGATAGGATAGAGGATATTATAGGGTAGAGGATAGGATAGGATAGAGGATATGATAGGATAGAGGATAGGGTAGGATAGAGGGTAGGATAGGATAGAGGATAGGATAGGATAGAGGATAGGATAGGATAGAGGATAGGATAGGATAGAGTATAGGATAGGATAGAGGATAGGATAGGATAGAGGGTAGGATAGGATAGAGGATAGGATAGGATAGAGGATACGATACGATAGAGGATAGGATAGGATAGAGGATAGGATAGGATAGAGGAGAGGATAGGATAGAGGGTAGGATAGGATAGAGGATAGGATAGTGGATAGGATAGGATAGAGGATAGGATAGGATAGAGGATAGGATAGGATAGAGTATAGGATAGGATAGAGGATAGGATAGGATAGAGGGTAGGATAGTATAGAGGATAGGATAGGATAGAGGATACGATACGATAGAGGATAGGATAGGATAGAGGAGAGGATAGGATAGAGGATAGGATAGGATAGAGGATAGGATAGGATAGGGGATAGGATAGGATAGAGGATAGGATAGGATAGGATAGGATAGAGGATAGGATAGGATAGAGGATAGGATAGGATAGAGGATAGGATAGGATAGAGGATAGGATAGGATAGAGGATAGGATAGGATAGAGGATAGGATAGGATAGAGGATAGGATAGGATAGAGGATAGGATAGGATAGAGGATAGGATAGGATAGAGGATAGGATAGGATAGAGGATACGATATGATACAGGATAGGAATGACGATAGGATATAATACAGTATAGGATAGGATTGAGTATAGGATGGGATAGAGGATAGGATAGGGTTTTGGATAGGATAGAGGATAGGTTAGGATAGAGGATAGGATAGGATAGAGGATATTGTAGGATAGAGGATAGGATAGGATAGAGTATAGGATAGGATAGAGGATAGGGTAGGATAGAGGGTAGGATAGGATAGAGGATAGGATAGGATAGAGGATAGGATAGGATAGAGGATAGGATAGGATAGAGTATAGGATAGGATAGAGGATAGGATAGGATAGAGGGTAGGATAGGATAGAGGATAGGATAGGATAGAGGATACGATACGATAGAGGATAGGATAGGATAGAGGATAGGATAGGATAGAGGAGAGGATAGGATAGAGGGTAGGATAGGATAGAGGATAGGATAGTGGATAGGATAGGATAGAGGATAGGATAGGATAGAGGATAGGATAGGATAGAGTATAGGATAGGATAGAGGATAGGATAGGATAGAGGGTAGGATAGTATAGAGGATAGGATAGGATAGAGGATACGATACGATAGAGGATAGGATAGGATAGAGGAGAGGATAGGATAGAGGATAGGATAGGATAGAGGATAGGATAGGATAGGGGATAGGATAGGATAGAGGATAGGATAGGATAGAGGGTAGGATAGGATAGAGGATAGGATAGGATAGAGGATACGATACGATAGAGGATAGGATAGGATAGAGGATAGGATAGGATAGAGGAGAGGATAGGATAGAGGATAGGATAGGATAGAGGATAGGATAGGATAGGATAGAGGATAGGATAATATAGCGGGGAGGATAGGATAGAGGATAGGATAGGATAGAGGATATAATAGGATAGAGGATAGGATAGTATAGGATAGAGGATAGGATAGGATAGAGGGTAGGGTAGAATTTGGATAGGATACAGGATAGGATAGAATAGAGGATAGGATAGGATAGAGGATAGGATAGGATAGAGGATACGATATGACAGAGGATAGGAAAGAGGATAGGATATAATACAGTATAGGATAGGATTGAGTATAGGATGGGATAGAGGATACGATAGGGTATTGGATAGGATAGAGGATAGGATAGGATAGAGAATAGGATAGGATAGAGGATAGGATAGGATAGAGGATAGGATAGGATCGAGGATACGATACGATAGAGGATAGGATAGGATAGAGGATAGGATAGGATAGAGGATAGGATAGGATAGAGGATAGGATAGGATAGAGGATAGGATAGGATAGGGGATAGGATAGGATAGAGGATAGGATAGAGGATAGGATAGAGGATAGGATAGAGGATAGGATAGGATAGAGGATAGGATAGGATAGAGGATAGGATAGTATAGGATAGAGGATAGGATAGGATAGAGGATAGGATAGGATAGCGGATAGGATAGGATAGAGGATAGGATAGGATAGAGGATAGGATAGGATAGAGGATATTGTAGGATAGAGGATAGGATAGGATAGAGGATAGGATAGGATAGAGGTTAGGATAGTATGGAGGATGGGATAGGATAGAGGATAGGATAGGATAGAGGATAGGATAGGATAGAGGATAGGATAGGATCGAGGATAGGATAGGATAGAGGAGAGGATAGGATAGAGGATAGGATAGGATAGAGGATTGGATAGGATAGAGGATAGGATAGGATAGGATAGAGGGTAGGGTAGAATTTGGATAGGATACAGGATAGGATAGAATAGAGGATAGGATAGGATAGAGAATAGGATAGGATAGAGGATATTATAGGTTAGAGGATAGGATAGGATAGAGGATACGATATGCTACAGGATAGGAAAGACGATAGGATATAATACAGTATAGGATAGGATTGAGTATAGGATGGGATAGAGGATAGGATAGTGTTTTGGATAGGATAGAGGATAGGTTAGGATAGAGGATAGGATAGGATAGAGGATATTGTAGGATAGAGGATAGGATAGGATAGAGTATAGGATAGGATAGAGGGTAGGATAGGATAGAGGGTAGGATAGGATAGAGGATAGGATAGGATAGAGGATAGGATAGGATAGAGGATAGGATAGGATAGAGTATAGGATAGGATAGAGGATAGGATAGGATAGAGGGTAGGATAGGATAGAGGATAGGATAGGATAGAGGATACGATACGATAGAGGATAGGATAGGATAGAGGAGAGGATAGGATAGAGGATAGGATAGGATAGAGGATAGGATAGGATAGGGGATAGGATAGGATAGAGGATAGGATAATATAGCGGGGAGGATAGGATAGAGGATAGGATAGGATAGAGGATATAATAGGATAGAGGATAGGATAGTATAGGATAGAGAATAGGATAGGATAGAGGATATTATAGGGTAGAGGATAGGATACGATAGAGGATATGATACGATAGAGGATAGGAAAGAGGATAGGATATAATACAGTATAGGATAAGATTGAGTATAGGATGCGATAGAGGATAGGATAGGGTATTCGATAGGATAGAGGATAGGATAGGATAGAGGATAGGATAGGATAGAGAATAGGATAGGATAGAGGATATTATAGGGTAGAGGATATTATAGGATAGAGGATAGGATAGGATAGAGGAGAGGATAGGATAGAGGATAGGATAGGATAGAGGATTGGATAGGATAGAGGATAGGATAGGATAGGATAGAGGGTAGGGTAGAATTTGGATAGGAAACAGGATAGGATAGAATAGAGGATAGGATAGGATAGAGAATAGGATAGGATACAGGATATTATACGTTTTAGGGGTTAGGATAGGGCATTGGATAGGATAGAGGATAGGATAGGATAGAGGATAGGATAGGATAGAGCATAGGATTAGATAGAGGATAGGATAGAATAGAGGATAGGATAGAGGATAGGATAGGATAGAGGATAGGATAGGATAGAGGATAGGATAGGATAGAGGATAGGATAGGATAGAGGATAGGATAGGATAGAGGAGAGGATAGGATAGAGGATAGGATAGGATAGAGGATAGGATAGGATAGAGGATAGGATAGGATAGAGGATAGGATAGGATAGGATAGAGGAGAGGATAGGATAGAGGATAGGATAGGATAGAGGATAGGATAGAATAGAGGATAGGATAGGATAGAGTATAGGATAGGATAGAGAATAGGATAGGATAGAGGATATTATAGGGTAGAGGATAGGATAGGATAGAGGATATGATACGATAGAGGATAGGAAAGAGGATAGGATATAATACAGTATAGGATAAGATTGAGTATAGGATGGGATAGAGGATAGGATAGGGTATTCGATAGGATAGAGGATAGGATAGGATAGAGGATAGGATAGGATAGAGGACAGGATAGGATAGAGGATAGGATAGGGTAGAGGATAGGATAGGATAGAGGATACGATATGATAGAGGATAGGAAAGAGGATAGGATATAATACAGTATAGGATAGGATTGAGTATAGGATGGGATAGAGGATAGGATAGGGTATTGGATAGGATAGAGGATAGGATAGGATAGAGGATAGGATAGGATAGGATAGGATAGGATAGAGGATAGGATAGGATAGAGGATAGGATAGGATAGAGGATAGGATAGGATAGAGGATAGGATAGGATAGAGGATAGGATAGGATAGAGGATAGGATAGGATAGAGGATAGGATAGGATAGAGGATAGGATAGGATAGAGGATACGATATGATACAGGATAGGAATGACGATAGGATATAATACAGTATAGGATAGGATTGAGTATAGGATGGGATAGAGGATAGGATAGGGTTTTGGATAGGATAGAGGATAGGTTAGGATAGAGGATAGGATAGGATAGAGGATATTGTAGGATAGAGGATAGGATAGGATAGAGTATAGGATAGGATAGAGGATAGGGTAGGATAGAGGGTAGGATAGGATAGAGGATAGGATAGGATAGAGGATAGGATAGGATAGAGGATAGGATAGGATAGAGTATAGGATAGGATAGAGGATAGGATAGGATAGAGGGTAGGATAGGATAGAGGATTGGATAGGATAGAGGATACGATACGATAGAGGATAGGATAGGATAGAGGATAGGATAGGATAGAGGAGAGGATAGGATAGAGGGTAGGATAGGATAGAGGATAGGATAGTGGATAGGATAGGATAGAGGATAGGATAGGATAGAGGATAGGATAGGATAGAGTATAGGATAGGATAGAGGATAGGATAGGATAGAGGGTAGGATAGTATAGAGGATAGGATAGGATAGAGGATACGATACGATAGAGGATAGGATAGGATAGAGGAGAGGATAGGATAGGATAGAGGATAGGATAGGATAGAGGATAGGATAGGATAGGGGATAGGATAGGATAGAGGATAGGATAGGATAGAGGGTAGGATAGGATAGAGGATAGGATAGGATAGAGGATACGATACGATAGAGGATAGGATAGGATAGAGGATAGGATAGGATAGAGGAGAGGATAGGATAGAGGATAGGATAGGATAGAGGATAGGATAGGATAGGATAGAGGATAGGATAATATAGCGGGGAGGATAGGATAGAGGATAGGATAGGATAGAGGATATAATAGAATAGAGGATAGGATAGTATAGGATAGAGGATAGGATAGGATAGAGGGTAGGGTAGAATTTGGATAGGATACAGGATAGGATAGAATAGAGGATAGGATAGGATAGAGGATAGGATAGGATAGAGGATACGATATGACAGAGGATAGGAAAGAGGATAGGATATAATACAGTATAGGATAGGATTGAGTATAGGATGGGATAGAGGATACGATAGGGTATTGGATAGGATAGAGGATAGGATAGGATAGAGAATAGGATAGGATAGAGGATAGGATAGGATAGAGGATAGGATAGGATCGAGGATACGATACGATAGAGGATAGGATAGGATAGAGGATAGGATAGGATAGAGGATAGGATAGGATAGAGGATAGGATAGGATAGAGGATAGGATAGGATAGGGGATAGGATAGGATAGAGGATAGGATAGAGGATAGGATAGAGGATAGGATAGAGGATAGGATAGGATAGAGGATAGGATAGGATAGAGGATAGGATAGTATAGGATAGAGGATAGGATAGGATAGAGGATAGGATAGGATAGCGGATAGGATAGGATAGAGGATAGGATAGGATAGAGGATAGGATAGGATAGAGGATATTGTAGGATAGAGGATAGGATAGGATAGAGGATAGGATAGGATAGAGGTTAGGATAGTATGGAGGATGGGATAGGATAGAGGATAGGATAGGATAGAGGATAGGATAGGATAGAGGATAGGATAGGATCGAGGATAGGATAGGATAGAGGAGAGGATAGGATAGAGGATAGGATAGGATAGAGGATTGGATAGGATAGAGGATAGGATAGGATAGGATAGAGGGTAGGGTAGAATTTGGATAGGATACAGGATAGGATAGAATAGAGGATAGGATAGGATAGAGAATAGGATAGGATAGAGGATATTATAGGTTAGAGGATAGGATAGGATAGAGGATACGATATGCTACAGGATAGGAAAGACGATAGGATATAATACAGTATAGGATAGGATTGAGTATAGGATGGGATAGAGGATAGGATAGGGTTTTGGATAGGATAGAGGATAGGTTAGGATAGAGGATAGGATAGGATAGAGGATATTGTAGGATAGAGGATAGGATAGGATAGAGTATAGGATAAGATTGAGTATAGGATGCGATAGAGGATAGGATAGGGTATTCGATAGGATAGAGGATAGGATAGGATAGAGGATAGGATAGGATAGAGGATAGGATAGGGTAGAGGATAGGATAGGATAGAGGATACGATATGATAGAGGATAGGAAAGAGAATAGGATATAATACAGTATAGGATTGGATTGAGTATAGGATGGGATAGAGGATAGGATAGGGTATTGGATAGGATAGAGGATAGGATAGGATAGAGGATAGGATAGGATAGAGGATAGGATAGGATAGAGGATAGGATAGGATAGAGGATAGGATAGGATAGAGGATAGGATAGGATAGAGGATAGGATAGGATAGAGGATAGGATAGGATAGAGGATAGGATAGGATAGAGGATAGGATAGGATAGAGGATACGATAGGATAGAGGATAGGATAGGATAGAGGAGAGGATAGGATAGAGGATAGGATAGGATAGAGGATAGGATATAATACAGTATAGGATAGGATTGAGTATAGGATGGGATAGAGGATAGGATAGGGTATTCGATAGGATAGAGGATAGGATAGGATAGAGGATAGGATAGGATAGAGCATAGGATTAGATAGAGGATAGGATAGAATAGAGGATAGGATAGAGGATAGGATAGGATAGAGGATAGGATAGGATAGAGGATAGGATAGGATAGAGGATAGGATAGGATAGAGGATAGGATAGGATAGAGGAGAGGATAGGATAGAGGATAGGATAGGATAGAGGATAGGATAGGATAGAGGATAGGATAGGATAGAGGATAGGATAGGATAGGATAGAGGAGAGGATAGGATAGAGGATAGGATAGGATAGAGGATAGGATAGAATAGAGGATAGGATAGGATAGAGTATAGGATAGGATAGAGAATAGGATAGGATAGAGGATATTATAGGGTAGAGGATAGGATAGGATAGAGGATATGATACGATAGAGGATAGGAAAGAGGATAGGATATAATACAGTATAGGATAAGATTGAGTATAGGATGGGATAGAGGATAGGATAGGGTATTCGATAGGATAGAGGATAGGATAGGATAGAGGATAGGATAGGATAGAGGACAGGATAGGATAGAGGATAGGATAGGGTAGAGGATAGGATAGGATAGAGGATACGATATGATAGAGGATAGGAAAGAGGATAGGATATAATACAGTATAGGATAGGATTGAGTATAGGATGGGATAGAGGATAGGATAGGGTATTGGATAGGATAGAGGATAGGATAGGATAGAGGATAGGATAGGATAGGATAGGATAGAGGATAGGATAGGATAGAGGATAGGATAGGATAGAGGATAGGATAGGATAGAGGATAGGATAGGATAGAGGATAGGATAGGATAGAGGATAGGATAGGATAGAGGATAGGATAGGATAGAGGATAGGATAGGATAGAGGATAGGATAGGATAGAGGATACGATATGATACAGGATAGGAATGACGATAGGATATAATACAGTATAGGATAGGATTGAGTATAGGATGGGATAGAGGATAGGATAGGGTTTTGGATAGGATAGAGGATAGGTTAGGATAGAGGATAGGATAGGATAGAGGATATTGTAGGATAGAGGATAGGATAGGATAGAGTATAGGATAGGATAGAGGATAGGGTAGGATAGAGGGTAGGATAGGATAGAGGATAGGATAGGATAGAGGATAGGATAGGATAGAGGATAGGATAGGATAGAGTATAGGATAGGATAGAGGATAGGATAGGATAGAGGGTAGGATAGGATAGAGGATTGGATAGGATAGAGGATACGATACGATAGAGGATAGGATAGGATAGAGGATAGGATAGGATAGAGGAGAGGATAGGATAGAGGGTAGGATAGGATAGAGGATAGGATAGTGGATAGGATAGGATAGAGGATAGGATAGGATAGAGGATAGGATAGGATAGAGTATAGGATAGGATAGAGGATAGGATAGGATAGAGGGTAGGATAGTATAGAGGATAGGATAGGATAGAGGATACGATACGATAGAGGATAGGATAGGATAGAGGAGAGGATAGGGTAGGATAGAGGATAGGATAGGATAGAGGATAGGATAGGATAGGGGATAGGATAGGATAGAGGATAGGATAGGATAGAGGGTAGGATAGGATAGAGGATAGGATAGGATAGAGGATACGATACGATAGAGGATAGGATAGGATAGAGGATAGGATTGGATAGAGGAGAGGATAGGATAGAGGATAGGATAGGATAGAGGATAGGATAGGATAGGATAGAGGATAGGATAATATAGCGGGGAGGATAGGATAGAGGATAGGATAGGATAGAGGATATAATAGGATAGAGGATAGGATAGTATAGGATAGAGGATAGGATAGGATAGAGGGTAGGGTAGAATTTGGATAGGATACAGGATAGGATAGAATAGAGGATAGGATAGGATAGAGGATAGGATAGGATAGAGGATACGATATGACAGAGGATAGGAAAGAGGATAGGATATAATACAGTATAGGATAGGATTGAGTATAGGATGGGATAGAGGATACGATAGGGTATTGGATAGGATAGAGGATAGGATAGGATAGAGAATAGGATAGGATAGAGGATAGGATAGGATAGAGGATAGGATAGGATCGAGGATACGATACGATAGAGGATAGGATAGGATAGAGGATAGGATAGGATAGAGGATAGGATAGGATAGAGGATAGGATAGGATAGAGGATAGGATAGGATAGGGGATAGGATAGGATAGAGGATAGGATAGAGGATAGGATAGAGGATAGGATAGAGGATAGGATAGGATAGAGGATAGGATAGGATAGAGGATAGGATAGTATAGGATAGAGGATAGGATAGGATAGAGGATAGGATAGGATAGCGGATAGGATAGGATAGAGGATAGGATAGGATAGAGGATAGGATAGGATAGAGGATATTGTAGGATAGAGGATAGGATAGGATAGAGGATAGGATAGGATAGAGGTTAGGATAGTATGGAGGATGGGATAGGATAGAGGATAGGATAGGATAGAGGATAGGATAGGATAGAGGATAGGATAGGATCGAGGATAGGATAGGATAGAGGAGAGGATAGGATAGAGGATAGGATAGGATAGAGGATTGGATAGGATAGAGGATAGGATAGGATAGGATAGAGGGTAGGGTAGAATTTGGATAGGATACAGGATAGGATAGAATAGAGGATAGGATAGGATAGAGAATAGGATAGGATAGAGGATATTATAGGTTAGAGGATAGGATAGGATAGAGGATACGATATGCTACAGGATAGGAAAGACGATAGGATATAATACAGTATAGGATAGGATTGAGTATAGGATGGGATAGAGGATAGGATAGGGTTTTGGATAGGATAGAGGATAGGTTAGGATAGAGGATAGGATAGGATAGAGGATATTGTAGGATAGAGGATAGGATAGGATAGAGTATAGGATAAGATTGAGTATAGGATGCGATAGAGGATAGGATAGGGTATTCGATAGGATAGAGGATAGGATAGGATAGAGGATAGGATAGGATAGAGGATAGGATAGGGTAGAGGATAGGATAGGATAGAGGATACGATATGATAGAGGATAGGAAAGAGAATAGGATATAATACAGTATAGGATTGGATTGAGTATAGGATGGGATAGAGGATAGGATAGGGTATTGGATAGGATAGAGGATAGGATAGGATAGAGGATAGGATAGGATAGAGGATAGGATAGGATAGAGGATAGGATAGGATAGAGGATAGGATAGGATAGAGGATAGGATAGGATAGAGGATAGGATAGGATAGAGGATAGGATAGGATAGAGGATAGGATAGGATAGAGGATAGGATAGGATAGAGGATACGATAGGATAGAGGATAGGATAGGATAGAGGAGAGGATAGGATAGAGGATAGGATAGGATAGAGGATAGGATATAATACAGTATAGGATAGGATTGAGTATAGGATGGGATAGAGGATAGGATAGGGTATTCGATAGGATAGAGGATAGGATAGGGTATTCGATAGGATAGAGGATAATATAGGATCGAGGATAGGATAGGATAGAGGAGAGGATAGGATAGAGGATAGGATAGGATAGAGGATTGGATAGGATAGAGGATAGGATAGGATAGGATAGAGGGTAGGGTAGAATTTGGATAGGATACAGGATAGGATAGAATAGAGGATAGGATAGGATAGAGAATAGGATAGGATAGAGGATATTATAGGTTAGAGGATAGGATAGGATAGAGGATACGATATGATACAGGATAGGAAAGACGATAGGATATAATACAGTATAGGATAGGATTGAGTATAGGATGGGATAGAGGATAGGATAGGGTTTTGGATAGGATAGAGGATAGGTTAGGATAGAGGATAGGATAGGATAGAGGATATTGTAGGATAGAGGATAGGATAGGATAGAGTATAGGATAGGATAGAGGGTAGGATAGGATAGAGGGTAGGATAGGACAGAGGATAGGATAGGATAGAGGATAGGATAGGATCGAGGATAGGATAGGATAGAGTATAGGATAGGATAGAGGATAGGATAGGATAGAGGGTAGGATAGGATAGAGGATAGGATAGGATAGAGGATACGATACGATAGAAGATAGGATAGGATAGAGGAGAGGATAGGATAGGGGATAGGATAGGATAGAGGATAGGATAATATAGCGGGGAGGATAGGATAGAGGATAGGATAGGATAGAGGATATAATAGGATAGAGGATAGGATAGTATAGGATAGAGAATAGGATAGGATAGAGGATATTATAGGGTAGAGGATAGGATACGATAGAGGATATGATACGATAGAGGATAGGAAAGAGGATAGGATATAATACAGTATAGGATAAGATTGAGTATAGGATGCGATAGAGGATAGGATAGGGTATTCGATAGGATAGAGGATAGGATAGGATAGAGGATAGGATAGGATAGAGGATAGGATAGGGTAGAGGATAGGATAGGATAGAGGATACGATATGATAGAGGATAGGAAAGAGAATAGGATATAATACAGTATAGGATTGGATTGAGTATAGGATGGGATAGAGGATAGGATAGGGTATTGGATAGGATAGAGGATAGGATAGGATAGAGGATAGGATAGGATAGAGGATAGGATAGGATAGAGGATAGGATAGGATAGAGGATAGGATAGGATAGAGGATAGGATAGGATAGAGGATAGGATAGGATAGAGGATAGGATAGGATAGAGGATAGGATAGGATAGAGGATACGATAGGATAGAGGATAGGATAGGATAGAGGAGAGGATAGGATAGAGGATAGGATAGGATAGAGGATAGGATATAATACAGTATAGGATAGGATTGAGTATAGGATGGGATAGAGGATAGGATAGGGTATTCGATAGGATAGAGGATAGGATAGGATAGAGGATAGGATAGGATAGAGTATAGGATAGGATAGAGGATAGGATAGGGTAGAGGATAGGATAGGATAGAGGATAGGATAGGATGGAGGATAGGATAGGATAGAGGACAGGATAGGATAGAGGATATTGTAGGAGAGAGGATAGGATAGGATAGAGGATAGGATAGGATAGAGGATAGGATAGGATAGATGATAGGATATAATACAGTATAGGATAGGATTGAGTATAGGATGGGATAGAGGATAGGATAGGGTATTCGATAGGATAGAGGATAGGATAGGATAGAGGATAGGATAGGATAGAGGATAGGATAGGATAGAGTATATGATAGGATAGAGGATAGGATAGGGTAGAGGATAGGATAGGATAGAGGATACGATATGATAGAGGATAGGAAAGAGGATAGGATATAATACAGTATAGGATAGGATTGAGTATAGGCTGGGATAGAGGATAGGATAGGATAGAGGATAGGATAGAATAGAGGATAGGATAGGATAGAGGATAGGATAGGATAGAGGAAAGGATAGGATAGAGGATATGATACGATAGAGTATAGGATAGGATAGAGGATAGGATAGGATAGAGGATAGGATAGGATAGAGGATAGGATAGGATAGAGGATAGGATAGGATAGAGGATACGATAGGATAGAGGATAGGATAGGATAGAGGATAGGATAGGATAGAGGATAGGATAGGGTAGGATAGAGGATAGGATAGGATAGGATAGGATAGAGGATAGGATAGGATAGAGGATAGGATAGGATAGAGGATATGATACGATAGAGTATAGGATAGGATAGAGGATAGGATAGGATAGAGGGTAGGATAGGATAGAGGATAGGATAGGATAGAGGATATTGTAGGATAGAGGATAGGATAGGATAGAGAATAGGATAGGATAGAGGATATTATAAGGTAGAGGATAGGATAGGATAGAGGATATGATACGATAGAGGATAGGAAAGAGGATAGGATATAATACAGTATAGGATAGGATTGAGTATAGGATGGGATAGAGGATAGGATAGGATAGAGTATAGGATAGGATAGAGGATAGGATAGGATAGAGGGTAGGATAGGATAGAGGATAGGATAGGATAGAGGATACGATACGATAGAGGATACGATAGGATAGAGGATAGGATAGGATAGAGGATAGGATAGGGTAGGATAGAGGATAGGATAGGATAGGATAGAGTATAGGATAGGATAGAGGATAGGATAGGATAGGATAGAGGGTAGGATAGAGGATAGGATAGAGGATAGGATAGGATAGAGGATAGGATAGGATACAGGATAGGATAGGATAGAGGATAGGATACGATAGAGGATAGGATAGGATAGAGGAGAGGATAGGATAGAGGATAGGATAGGATAGAGGATAGGATAGGATAGCGGGGAGGATAGGATAGAGGATAGGATAGGATAGAGGATAGGATAGGATAGAGGATAGGATAGTATAGGATAGAGGATAGGATAGGATAGAGGGTAGGGTAGAATTTGGATAGGATACAGGATAGGATAGAATAGAGGATAGGATAGGATAGAGGATAGGATAGGATAGAGGATACGATATTATAGAGGATAGGAAAGAGGATAGGATATAATACAGTATAGGATAGGATTGAGTATAGGATGGAATAGAGGATACGATAGGGTATTGGATAGGATAGAGGATAGGATAGGATAGAGGATAGGATAGGATAGAGGATAGGATAGGATAGAGGATAGGATAGGATAGAGGATAGGATAGGATAGAGGATAGGATAGGATAGAGGATAGGATAGGATAGAGGATAGGATAGGATAGAGGATAGGATAGGATAGAGGATAGGATATGATAGAGGATAGGATAGGATAGAGGATAGGATAGGATAGAGGATAGGATAGGATAGAGGATAGGATAGGATAGAGGATAGGATAGGATAGAGGATAGGATAGGATAGAGGACAGGATAGGATAGAGGATATTGTAGGATAGAGGATAGGATAGGATAGAGGATAGGATAGGATAGAGGATAGGATAGGATAGAGGATAGGATAGGATAGAGGATAGGATAGGATAGATGATAGGATAGGCTAGAGGATAGGATAGGATAGAGGATAGGATAGGATAGAGGATAGGATAGGATAGAGGATAGGATAGGGTATTGGATAGGATAGAGGATATTATAGGATAGAGGATAGGATAGGATAGAGGATAGGATAGGATAGAGGATAGGATAGGATAGACGATAGGATAGGATAGAGGATAGGATAGGATAGAGGATAGGATAGGATAGAGGATAGGATAGGATAGAGGATAGGATAGGATAGAGGATAGGATAGGAGAGAGGATAGGATAGGATAGGGCATTGGATAGGATAGAGGATAGGATAGGATAGAGGATAGGATAGGATAGAGGATAGGATAGGATAGAGGATAGGATAGGATAGAGGATAGGATAGGATAGAGGATAGGATAGGATAGAGGATAGGATAGGATAGAGGATAGGATAGGATAGAGGATATTGTAGGATAGAGGATAGGATAGGATAGAGAATAGGATAGGATAGAGGATATTATAAGGTAGAGGATAGGATAGGATAGAGGATATGATACGATAGAGGATAGGAAAGAGGATAGGATATAATACAGTATAGGATAGGATTGAGTATAGGATGGGATAGAGGATAGGATAGGGTATTCGATAGGATAGAGGATAGTATAGGATAGAGGGTAGGATAGGATAGAGGATAGGATAGGGTAGAGGATAGGATAGGACAGAGTGTACGATATGATAGAGGATAGGAAAGAGGATAGGATATAATACAGTATAGGATAGGATTGAGTATAGGATGGGATAGAGGATAGGATAGGGTATTGGATAGGATAGAGGATATTATAGGATAGAGGATAGGATAGGATAGAGGATAGGATAGGATAGAGGATAGGATAGGATAGACGATAGGATAGGATAGAGGATAGGATAGGATAGAGGATAGGATAGGATAGAGGATAGGATAGGATAGAGGATAGGATAGGATAGAGGATAGGATAGGATAGAGGATAGGATAGGATAGAGGATAGGATAGGATGGAGGATATTGTAGGATAGAGGATACAATAGGATATAGGATAGGATAAGGGATAGGATAGGATAGAGGATAGGATAGGATAGAGGAGAGGATAGGATAGAGGATAGGATAGGATAGATGATAGGATATAATACAGTATAGGATAGGATTGAGTATAGGATGGGATAGATGATAGGATAGGGTATTCGATAGGATAGAGGATAGGATAGAATAGAGGATAGGATAGGATAGAGGATAGGATAGGATAGAGTATATGATAGGATAGAGGATAGGATAGGGTAGAGGATAGGATAGGATAGAGGATACGATATGATAGAGGATAGGAAAGAGGATAGGATATAATACAGTATAGGATAGGATTGAGTATAGGCTGGGATAGAGGATAGGATAGGATAGAGGATAGGATAGAATAGAGGATAGGATAGGATAGAGGATAGGATAGGGTAGAGGATAGGATAGGATAGAGGATACGATATGATAGAGGATAGGAAAGAGGATAGGATATAATACAGTATAGGATAGGATTGAGTATAGGCTGGGATAGAGGATAGGATAGGATAGGGCATTGGATAGGATAGAGGATAGGATGGGATAGAGGATAGGATAGGATAGAGCATAGGATTAGATAGAGGATAGGATAGGATAGAGGATAGGATAGTATAGGATAGAGGATAGGATAGGATAGAGGGTAGGGTAGAATTTGGATAGGATACAGGATAGGATAGAATAGAGGATAGGATAGGATAAAGGATAGGATAGGATAGAGGATACGATATGATAGAGGATAGGAAAGAGGATAGGATATAATACAGTATAGGATAGGATTGAGTATAGGATGGGATAGAGGATACGATAGGGTATTGGATAGGATAGAGGATAGGATAGGATAGAGGATAGGATAGGATAGAGGATAGGATAGGATAGAGGATAGGATAGGCTAGAGGATAGGATAGGATAGGATAGAGGATAGGATAGAGGATAGGATAGAGGATAGGATAGGATAGAGGATAGGATAGGATAGAGGATAGGATAGGATAGAGGATAGGATAGGATAGAGGATAGGATAGGATAGAGGATAGGATAGGATAGAGGATAGGATAGGATAGAGGATAGGATAGGATAGGGGATAGGATAGGATAGAGGATAGGATAGGATAGCGGGGAGGATAGGATAGAGGATAGGATAGGATAGAGGATAGGATAGGATAGAGGATAGGATAGTATAGGATAGAGGATAGGATAGGATAGAGGATAGGATAGGATAGAGGATAGGATAGGATAGAGGATAGGATAGGATAGAGGATAGGATAGGATAGAGGATAGGATAGGATAGGATAGAGGATAGGATAGAGGATAGGATAGAGGATAGGATAGGATAGAGGATAGGATAGGATAGAGGATAGGATAGGATAGAGGATAGGATAGGATAGAGGATAGGATAGGATAGAGGATAGGATATGATAGAGGATAGGATAGGATAGAGGATAGCATAGGATAGAGGATAGGATAGGATTGAGGATAGGATAGGATAGAGGATAGGATAGGATAGAGGATAGGATAGGATAGAGGATAGGATAGGATAGAGGATAGGATAGGATAGAGGATAGGATAGGATAGAGGATAGGATAGGATAGAGGATAGGATAGGATAGAGGATATTTTAGGATAGAGGATAGGATAGGATAGAGGATAGGATAGGATAGGGCATTGGATAGAATAGAGGATAGGATAGGATAGAGGATAGGATAGGATAGAGCATAGGATTAGATAGAGGATAGGATAGAATAGAGGATAGGATAGAGGATAGGATAGGATAGAGGATAGGATATAATACAGTATAGGATAGGATTGAGTATAGGATGGGATAGAGGATAGGATAGGGTATTCGATAGGATAGAGGATAGGATAGGATAGAGGATAGGATAGGATAGAGGATAGGATAGGATAGAGGATAGGATAGGATAGAGTATATGATAGGATAGAGGATAGGATAGGGTAGAGGATAGGATAGGATAGAGGATACGATATGATAGAGGATAGGAAAGAGGATAGGATATAATACAGTATAGGATAGGATTGAGTATAGGCTGGGATAGAGGATAGGATAGGATAGGGCATTGGATAGGATAGAGGATAGGATAGGATAGAGGATAGGATAGGATAGAGCATAGGATTAGATAGAGGATAGGATAGGATAGAGGATAGGATAGTATAGGATAGAGGATAGGATAGGATAGAGGGTAGGGTAGAATTTGGATAGGATACAGGATAGGATAGAATAGAGGATAGGATAGGATAAAGGATAGTAAAGGATAGAGGATACGATATGATAGAGCATAGGAAAGAGGATAGGATATAATACAGTATAGGATAGGATTGAGTATAGGATGGGATAGAGGATACGATAGGGTATTGGATAGGATAGAGGATAGGATAGGATAGAGGATAGGATAGGATAGAGGATAGGATAGGATAGAGGATAGGATAGGATAGAGGATAGGATAGGATAGAGGATAGGATAGGATAGAGGATAGGATAGGATAGAGGATAGGATAGGATAGAGGATAGGATAGGATAGAGGATAGGATAGGATAGAGGATAGGATAGGATAGAGGATAGGATAGGATAGAGGATAGGATAGGATAGAGGATAGGATAGGATAGAGGATAGCATAGGATAGAGGATAGGATAGGATAGATTTTAGGATAGTATAGAGGATAGGATAGGATAGAGGATAGGATAGGATAGGGCATTGGATAGGATAGAGGATAGGATAGGATAGAGCATAGGATTAGATAGAGGATAGGATAGAATAGAGGATAGGATAGAGGATAGGATAGGATAGAGGATAGGATATAATACAGTATAGGATAGGATTGAGTATAGGATGGGATAGAGGATAGGATAGGGTATTCGATAGGATAGAGGATAGGATAGGATAGAGGATAGGATAGGATAGAGGATAGGATAGGATAGAGTATATGATAGGATAGAGGATAGGATAGGGTAGAGGATAGGATAGGATAGAGGATACGATATGATAGAGGATAGGAAAGAGGATAGGATATAATACAGTATAGGATAGGATTGAGTATAGGCTGGGATAGAGGATAGGATAGGATAGGGCATTGGATAGGATAGAGGATAGGATGGGATAGAGGATAGGATAGGATAGAGCATAGGATTAGATAGAGGATAGGATAGGATAGAGGATAGGATAGTATAGGATAGAGGATAGGATAGGATAGAGGGTAGGGTAGAATTTGGATAGGATACAGGATAGGATAGAATAGAGGATAGGATAGGATAAAGGATAGGATAGGATAGAGGATACGATATGATAGAGGATAGGAAAGAGGATAGGATATAATACAGTATAGGATAGGATTGAGTATAGGATGCGATAGAGGATACGATAGGGTATTGGATAGGATAGAGGATAGGATAGGATAGAGGATAGGATAGGATAGAGGATAGGATAGGATAGAGGATAGGATAGGATAGAGGATAGGATAGGCTAGAGGATAGGATAGGATAGGATAGAGGATAGGATAGAGGATAGGATAGAGGATAGGATAGGATAGAGGATAGGATAGGATAGAGGATAGGATAGGATAGAGGATAGGATAGGATAGAGGATAGGATAGGATAGAGGATAGGATAGGATAGAGGATAGGATAGGATAGAGGATAGGATAGGATAGAGGATAGGATAGGATAGGGGATAGGATAGGATAGAGGATAGGATAGGATAGCGGGGAGGATAGGATAGAGGATAGGATAGGATAGAGGATAGGATAGGATAGAGGATAGGATAGTATAGGATAGAGGATAGGATAGGATAGAGGATAGGATAGGATAGAGGATAGGATAGGATAGAGGATATTGTAGGATAGAGGATAGGATAGGATAGAGGATAGGATAGGATAGAGGTTAGGATAGTATGGAGGATGGGATAGGATAGAGGATAGGATAGGATAGAGGATAGGATAGGATAGAGGATAGGATAGGATCGAGGATAGGATAGGATAGAGGAGAGGATAGGATAGAGGATAGGATATGATAGAGGATTGGATAGGATAGAGCATAGGATAGGATAGGATAGAGGGTAGGGTAGAATTTGGATAGGATACAGGATAGGATAGAATAGAGGATAGGATAGGATAGAGAATAGGATAGGATAGAGGATATTATAGGTTAGAGGATAGGATAGGATAGAGGATACGATATGATAGAGGATAGGATAGGATAGAGGATAGGATAGGATAGAGGATAGGATAGGATAGAGGATAGGATAGGATAGAGGATAGGATAGGATAGAGGATAGGATAGGATAGAGGATAGGATAGGATAGATTTTAGGATAGTATAGAGGATAGGATAGGATAGAGGATAGGATAGGATAGGGCATTGGATAGGATAGAGGATAGGATAGAGGATAGGATAGGATAGAGCATAGGATTAGATAGAGGATAGGATAGAATAGAGGATAGGATAGAGGATAGGATAGGATAGAGGATAGGATAGGATAGAGGATAGGATATAATACAGTATAGGATAGGATTGAGTATAGGATGGGATAGAGGATAGGATAGGGTATTCGATAGGATAGAGGATAGGATAGGATAGGATAGGGGAGAGGATAGGATAGAGGATAGGATAGGATAGAGGATAGGATAGGATAGAGAATAGGATAGGATAGAGGATATTATAGGGTAGAGGATATTATAGGATAGAGGATAGGATAGGATAGAGGAGAGGATAGGATAGAGGATAGGATAGGATAGAGGATTGGATAGGATAGAGGATAGGATAGGATAGGATAGAGGGTAGGGTAGAATTTGGATAGGACACAGGATAGGATAGAATAGAGGATAGGATAGGATAGAGGATAGGATAGGATAGAGGATAGGATAGGATAGAGGATAGGATAGGATAGATTTTAGGATAGTATAGAGGATAGGATAGGATAGAGGATAGGATAGGATAGGGCATTGGATAGGATAGAGGATAGGATAGAGGATAGGATAGGATAGAGCATAGGATTAGATAGAGGATAGGATAGAATAGAGGATAGGATAGAGGATAGGATAGGATAGAGGATAGGATAGGATAGAGGATAGGATATAATACAGTATAGGATAGGATTGAGTATAGGATGGGATAGAGGATAGGATAGGGTATTCGATAGGATAGAGGATAGGATAGGATAGGATAGGGGAGAGGATAGGATAGAGGATAGGATAGGATAGAGGATAGGATAGGATAGAGAATAGGATAGGATAGAGGATATTATAGGGTAGAGGATATTATAGGATATAGGATAGGATAGGATAGAGGAGAGGATAGGATAGAGGATAGGATAGGATAGAGGATTGGATAGGATAGAGGATAGGATAGGATAGGATAGAGGGTAGGGTAGAATTTGGATAGGAAACAGGATAGGATAGAATAGAGGATAGGATAGGATAGAGAATAGGATAGGATACAGGATATTATAGGTTAGAGGATAGGATAGGGCATTGGATAGGATAGAGGATAGGATAGGATAGAGGATAGGATAGGATAGAGGATAGGATAGGATAGAGCATAGGATTAGATAGAGGATAGGATAGAATAGAGGATAGGATAGAGGATAGGATAGGATAGAGGATAGGATAGGATAGAGGATAGGATAGGATAGAGGATAGGATAGGATAGAGGATAGGATAGGATAGAGGATAGGATAGGATAGAGGAGAGGATAGGATAGAGGATAGGATAGGATAGAGGATAGGATAGGATAGAGGATAGGATAGGATAGAGGATAGGATAGGATAGGATAGAGGAGAGGATAGGATAGAGGATAGGATAGGATAGAGGATAGGATAGAATAGAGGATAGGATAGGATAGAGTATAGGATAGGATAGAGAATAGGATAGGATAGAGGATATTATAGGGTAGAGGATAGGATAGGATAGAGGATATGATACGATAGAGGATAGGAAAGAGGATAGGATATAATACAGTATAGGATAAGATTGAGTATAGGATGGGATAGAGGATAGGATAGGGTATTCGATAGGATAGAGGATAGGATAGGATAGAGGATAGGATAGGATAGAGGACAGGATAGGATAGAGGATAGGATAGGGTAGAGGATAGGATAGGATAGAGGATACGATATGATAGAGGATAGGAAAGAGGATAGGATATAATACAGTATAGGATAGGATTGAGTATAGGATGGGATAGAGGATAGGATAGGGTATTGGATAGGATAGAGGATAGGATAGGATAGAGGATAGGATAGGATAGGATAGGATAGAGGATAGGATAGGATAGAGGATAGGATAGGATAGAGGATAGGATAGGATAGAGGATAGGATAGGATAGAGGATAGGATAGGATAGAGGATAGGATAGGATAGAGGATAGGATAGGATAGAGGATAGGATAGGATAGAGGATACGATATGATACAGGATAGGAATGACGATAGGATATAATACAGTATAGGATAGGATTGAGTATAGGATGGGATAGAGGATAGGATAGGGTTTTGGATAGGATAGAGGATAGGTTAGGATAGAGGATAGGATAGGATAGAGGATATTGTAGGATAGAGGATAGGATAGGATAGAGTATAGGATAGGATAGAGGATAGGGTAGGATAGAGGGTAGGATAGGATAGAGGATAGGATAGGATAGAGGATAGGATAGGATAGAGGATAGGATAGGATAGAGTATAGGATAGGATAGAGGATAGGATAGGATAGAGGGTAGGATAGGATAGAGGATAGGATAGGATAGAGGATACGATACGATAGAGGATAGGATAGGATAGAGGATAGGATAGGATAGAGGAGAGGATAGGATAGAGGATAGGATAGGATAGAGGATAGGATAGGATAGAGGACAGGATAGGATAGAGGATATTGTAGGATAGAGGATAGGATAGGATAGAGGATAGGATAGGATAGAGGATAGGATAGGATAGAGGATAGGATAGGATAGAGGATAGGATAGGATAGAGGATAGGATAGGATAGAGGATAGGATAGGATAGAGGATAGGATAGGATAGAGGATAGGATAGGATAGAGGATAGGATAGGATAGAGGATAGGATAGGATAGAGGATAGGATAGGATAGAGGATAGGATAGAGGATAGGATAGGATAGAGGATAGGATAGGATAGAGGATAGGATAGGATAGAGGATATTGTAGGATAGAGGATAGGATAGGATAGAGAATAGGATAGGATAGAGGATATGATAGGATAGAGGATAGGATAGGATAGAGGATAGGATAGGATAGAGGATAGGATAGGATAGATTTTAGGATAGTATAGAGGATAGGATAGGATACAGGATAGGATAGTATAGAGGATGGGATAGGAGAGAGGATAGGATAGGATAGGGCATTGGATAGGATAGAGGATAGGATAGGATAGAGGATAGGATAGGATAGAGGATAGGATAGGATAGAGGATAGGATAGGATAGAGGATAGGATAGGATAGAGGATATTGTAGGATAGAGGATAGGATAGGATAGAGAATAGGATAGGATAGAGGATATTATAAGGTAGAGGATAGGATAGGATAGAGGATATGATACGATAGAGGATAGGAAAGAGGATAGGATATAATACAGTATAGGATAGGATTGAGTATAGGATGGGATAGAGGATAGGATAGGGTATTCGATAGGATAGAGGATAGTATAGGATAGAGGGTAGGATAGGATAGAGGATAGGATAGGGTAGAGGATAGGATAGGACAGAGTATACGATATGATAGAGGATAGGAAAGAGGATAGGATATAATACAGTATAGGATAGGATTGAGTATAGGATGGGATAGAGGATAGGATAGGGTATTGGATAGGATAGAGGATATTATAGGATAGAGGATAGGATAGGATAGAGGATAGGATAGGATAGAGGATAGGATAGGATAGAGGATAGGATAGGATAGAGGATAGGATAGGATAGAGGATAGGATAGGATAGAGGATAGGATAGGATAGAGGATAGGATAGGATAGAGGATAGGGTAGGATAGAGGATAGGATAGGATGGAGGATATTGTAGGATAGAGGATACAATAGGATATAGGATAGGATAAGGGATAGGATAGGATAGAGGATAGGATAGGATAGAGGAGAGGATAGGATAGAGGATAGGATAGGATAGATGATAGGATATAATACAGTATAGGATAGGATTGAGTATAGGATGGGATAGAGGATAGGATAGGGTATTCGATAGGATAGAGGATAGGATAGGATAGAGGATAGGATAGGATAGAGGATAGGATAGGATAGAGTATATGATAGGATAGAGGATAGGATAGGGTAGAGGATACGATATGATAGAGGATAGGAAAGAGGATAGGATATAATACAGTATAGGATAGGATTGAGTATAGGCTGGGATAGAGGATAGGATAGGATAGAGGATAGGATAGAATAGAGGATAGGATAGGATAGAGGATAGGATAGGATAGAGGAAAGGATAGGATAGAGGATATGATACGATAGAGTATAGGATAGGATAGAGGATAGGATAGGATAGAGGATAGGATAGGATAGAGGATAGGATAGGATAGAGGATAGGATAGGATAGAGGATAGGATAGGGTAGGATAGAGGATAGGATAGGATAGGATAGGATAGAGGATAGGATAGGATAGAGGATAGGATAGGATAGAGGATATGATACGATAGAGTATAGGATAGGATAGAGGATAGGATAGGATAGAGGGTAGGATAGGATAGAGGATAGGATAGGATAGAGGATAGGATAGGATAGAGGGTAGGATAGGATAGAGGATAGGATAGGATAGAGGATAGGATATAATACAGTATAGGATAGGATTGAGTATAGGATGGGATAGAGGATAGGATAGGGTATTCGATAGGATAGAGGATAGGATAGGATAGAGGATAGGATAGGATAGAGGATAGGATAGGATAGAGGATAGGATAGGATAGAGTATATGATAGGATAGAGGATAGGATAGGGTAGAGGATAGGATAGGATAGAGGATACGATATGATAGAGGATAGGAAAGAGGATAGGATATAATACAGTATAGGATAGGATTGAGTATAGGCTGGGATAGAGGATAGGATAGGATAGAGGATAGGATAGAATAGAGGATAGGATAGGATAGAGGATAGGATAGGATAGAGGATATTGTAGGATAGAGGATAGGATAGGATAGAGAATAGGATAGGATAGAGGATATTATAAGGTAGAGGATAGGATAGGATAGAGGATATGATACGATAGAGGATAGGAAAGAGGATAGGATATAATACAGTATAGGATAGGATTGAGTATAGGATGGGATAGAGGATAGGATAGGATAGAGTATAGGATAGGATAGAGGATAGGATAGGATAGAGGGTAGGATAGGATAGAGGATTGGATAGGATAGAGGATACGATACGATAGAGGATAGGATAGGATAGAGGATAGGATAGGATAGAGGATAGGATAGGATAGAGGATAGGATAGGATAGAGGAGAGGATAGGATAGAGGATAGGATAGGATAGAGGATAGGATAGGATAGAGGATAGGATAGGATAGAGGATAGGATAGGATAGGATAGAGGAGAGGATAGGATAGAGGATAGGATAGGATAGAGGATAGGATAGAATAGAGGATAGGATAGGATAGAGTATAGGATAGGATAGAGAATAGGATAGGATAGAGGATATTATAGGGTAGAGGATAGGATAGGATAGAGGATATGATACGATAGAGGATAGGAAAGAGGATAGGATATAATACAGTATAGGATAAGATTGAGTATAGGATGGGATAGAGGATAGGATAGGGTATTCGATAGGATAGAGGATAGGATAGGATAGAGGATAGGATAGGATAGAGGACAGGATAGGATAGAGGATAGGATAGGGTAGAGGATAGGATAGGATAGAGGATACGATATGATAGAGGATAGGAAAGAGGATAGGATATAATACAGTATAGGATAGGATTGAGTATAGGATGGGATAGAGGATAGGATAGGGTATTGGATAGGATAGAGGATAGGATAGGATAGAGGATAGGATAGGATAGGATAGGATAGAGGATAGGATAGGATAGAGGATAGGATAGGATAGAGGATAGGATAGGATAGAGGATAGGATAGGATAGAGGATAGGATAGGATAGAGGATAGGATAGGATAGAGGATAGGATAGGATAGAGGATACGATATGATACAGGATAGGAATGACGATAGGATATAATACAGTATAGGATAGGATTGAGTATAGGATGGGATAGAGGATAGGATAGGGTTTTGGATAGGATAGAGGATAGGTTAGGATAGAGGATAGGATAGGATAGAGGATATTGTAGGATAGAGGATAGGATAGGATAGAGTATAGGATAGGATAGAGGATAGGGTAGGATAGAGGGTAGGATAGGATAGAGGATAGGATAGGATAGAGGATAGGATAGGATAGAGGATAGGATAGGATAGAGTATAGGATAGGATAGAGGATAGGATAGGATAGAGGGTAGGATAGGATAGAGGATAGGATAGGATAGAGGATACGATACGATAGAGGATAGGATAGGATAGAGGATAGGATAGGATAGAGGAGAGGATAGGATAGAGGATAGGATAGGATAGAGGATAGGATAGGATAGAGGACAGGATAGGATAGAGGATATTGTAGGATAGAGGATAGGATAGGATAGAGGATAGGATAGGATAGAGGATAGGATAGGATAGAGGATAGGATAGGATAGAGGATAGGATAGGATAGAGGATAGGATAGGATAGAGGATAGGATAGGATAGAGGATAGGATAGGATAGAGGATAGGATAGGATAGAGGATAGGATAGGATAGAGGATAGGATAGGATAGAGGATAGGATAGGATAGAGGATAGGATAGGATAGAGGATAGGATAGGATAGAGGATAGGATAGAGGATAGGATAGGATAGAGGATAGGATAGGATAGAGGATAGGATAGGATAGAGGATATTGTAGGATAGAGGATAGGATAGGATAGAGAATAGGATAGGATAGAGGATAGGATAGGATAGAGGATAGGATAGGATAGAGGATAGGATAGGATAGAGGATAGGATAGGATAGATTTTAGGATAGTATAGAGGATAGGATAGGATACAGGATAGGATAGTATAGAGGATGGGATAGGAGAGAGGATAGGATAGGATAGGGCATTGGATAGGATAGAGGATAGGATAGGATAGAGGATAGGATAGGATAGAGGATAGGATAGGATAGAGGATAGGATAGGATAGAGGATAGGATAGGATAGAGGATAGGATAGGATAGAGGATATTGTAGGATAGAGGATAGGATAGGATAGAGAATAGGATAGGATAGAGGATATTATAAGGTAGAGGATAGGATAGGATAGAGGATATGATACGATAGAGGATAGGAAAGAGGATAGGATATAATACAGTATAGGATAGGATTGAGTATAGGATGGGATAGAGGATAGGATAGGGTATTCGATAGGATAGAGGATAGTATAGGATAGAGGGTAGGATAGGATAGAGGATAGGATAGGGTAGAGGATAGGATAGGACAGAGTATACGATATGATAGAGGATAGGAAAGAGGATAGGATATAATACAGTATAGGATAGGATTGAGTATAGGATGGGATAGAGGATAGGATAGGGTATTGGATAGGATAGAGGATATTATAGGATAGAGGATAGGATAGGATAGAGGATAGGATAGGATAGAGGATAGGATAGGATAGAGGATAGGATAGGATAGAGGATAGGATAGGATAGAGGATAGGATAGGATAGAGGATAGGATAGGATAGAGGATAGGATAGGATAGAGGATAGGATAGGATAGAGGATAGGGTAGGATAGAGGATAGGATAGGATGGAGGATATTGTAGGATAGAGGATAGGATAGGATGGAGGATATTGTAGGATAGAGGATACAATAGGATATAGGATAGGATAAGGGATAGGATAGGATAGAGGATAGGATAGGATAGAGGAGAGGATAGGATAGAGGATAGGATAGGATAGATGATAGGATATAATACAGTATAGGATAGGATTGAGTATAGGATGGGATAGAGGATAGGATAGGGTATTCGATAGGATAGAGGATAGGATAGGATAGAGGATAGGATAGGATAGAGGATAGGATAGGATAGAGTATATGATAGGATAGAGGATAGGATAGGGTAGAGGATAGGATAGAATAGAGGATACGATATGATAGAGGATAGGAAAGAGGATAGGATATAATACAGTATAGGATAGGATTGAGTATAGGCTGGGATAGAGGATAGGATAGGATAGAGGATAGGATAGAATAGAGGATAGGATAGGATAGAGGATAGGATAGGATAGAGGAAAGGATAGGATAGAGGATATGATACGATAGAGTATAGGATAGGATAGAGGATAGGATAGGATAGAGGATAGGATAGGATAGAGGATAGGATAGGATAGAGGATAGGATAGGATAGAGGATAGGATAGGGTAGGATAGAGGATAGGATAGGATAGGATAGGATAGAGGATAGGATAGGATAGAGGATAGGATAGGATAGAGGATATGATACGATAGAGTATAGGATAGGATAGAGGATAGGATAGGATAGAGGGTAGGATAGGATAGAGGATAGGATAGGATAGAGGATAGGATAGGATAGAGGGTAGGATAGGATAGAGGATAGGATAGGATAGAGGATAGGATATAATACAGTATAGGATAGGATTGAGTATAGGATGGGATAGAGGATAGGATAGGGTATTCGATAGGATAGAGGATAGGATAGGATAGAGGATAGGATAGGATAGAGGATAGGATAGGATAGAGGATAGGATAGGATAGAGTATATGATAGGATAGAGGATAGGATAGGGTAGAGGATAGGATAGGATAGAGGATACGATATGATAGAGGATAGGAAAGAGGATAGGATATAATACAGTATAGGATAGGATTGAGTATAGGCTGGGATAGAGGATAGGATAGGATAGAGGATAGGATAGAATAGAGGATAGGATAGGATAGAGGATAGGATAGGATAGAGGATATTGTAGGATAGAGGATAGGATAGGATAGAGAATAGGATAGGATAGAGGATATTATAAGGTAGAGGATAGGATAGGATAGAGGATATGATACGATAGAGGATAGGAAAGAGGATAGGATATAATACAGTATAGGATAGGATTGAGTATAGGATGGGATAGAGGATAGGATAGGATAGAGTATAGGATAGGATAGAGGATAGGATAGGATAGAGGGTAGGATAGGATAGAGGATAGGATAGGATAGAGGATACGATACGATAGAGGATACGATAGGATAGAGGACAGGATAGGATAGAGGATAGGATAGGGTAGGATAGAGGATAGGATAGGATAGGATAGAGTATAGGATAGGATAGAGGATAGGATAGGATAGGATAGAGGGTAGGATAGAGGATAGGATAGGATAGAGGATAGGATAGGATACAGGATAGGATAGGATAGAGGATAGGATACGATAGAGGATAGGATAGGATAGAGGATAGGAGAGGATAGAGGATATTGTAGGATAGAGGATAGGATAGGATAGAGGATAGGATAGGATAGAGGATAGGATAGAATAGTGGATAGGATAGGATAGAGTATAGTATAGGATAGAGGATATTATAGGCTAGAGGATAGGATAGGATAGAGGATACGATATGATAGAGGATAGGAAAGAGGATAGGATATAATACAGTATAGGATAGGATTGAGTATAGGCTGGGATAGAGGATAGGATAGGATAGAGGATAGGATAGGATAGAGGATAGGATAGGATAGGATAGAGGAGAGGATAGGATAGAGGATAGGATAGGATAGAGGATAGGATAGGATAGCGGGGAGGATAGGATAGAGGATAGGATAGGATAGAGGATAGGATAGGATAGAGGATAGGATAGTATAGGATAGAGGATAGGATAGGATAGAGGGTAGGGTAGAATTTGGATAGGATACAGGATAGGATAGAATAGAGGATAGGATAGGATAGAGGATAGGATAGGATAGAGGATACGATATTATAGAGGATAGGAAAGAGGATAGGATATAATACAGTATAGGATAGGATTGAGTATAGGATGGGATGGAGGATACGATAGGGTATTGGATAGGATAGAGGATAGGATAGGATAGAGGATAGGATAGGATAGAGGATAGGATAGGATAGAGGATAGGATAGGATAGAGGATAGGATAGGATAGAGGATAGGATAGGATAGAGGATAGGATAGGATAGAGGATAGGATAGGATAGAGGATAGGATATGATAGAGGATAGGATAGGATAGAGGATAGGATAGGATAGAGGATAGGATAGGATAGAGGATAGGATAGGATAGAGGATATTGTAGGATAGAGGATAGGATAGGATAGAGAATAGGATAGGATAGAGGATATTATAAGGTAGAGGATAGGATAGGATAGAGGATATGATACGATAGAGGATAGGAAAGAGGATAGGATATAATACAGTATAGGATAGGATTGAGTATAGGATGGGATAGAGGATAGGATAGGGTATTCGATAGGATAGAGGATAGTATAGGATAGAGGGTAGGATAGGATAGAGGATAGGATAGGGTAGAGGATAGGATAGGACAGAGTATACGATATGATAGAGGATAGGAAAGAGGATAGGATATAATACAGTATAGGATAGGATTGAGTATAGGATGGGATAGAGGATAGGATAGGGTATTGGATAGGATAGAGGATATTATAGGATAGAGGATAGGATAGGATTGAGTATAGGATGGGATAGAGGATAGGATAGGGTATTCGATAGGATAGAGGATAGGATAGGATAGAGGATAGGATAGGATAGAGGATAGGATAGGATAGAGGATAGGATAGGATAGAGGATAGGATAGGATAGAGGATAGGATAGGATAGAGGATAGGATAGGATAGAGGATAGGATAGGATAGAGGATAGGATAGGATGGAGGATATTGTAGGATAGAGGATACAATAGGATATAGGATAGGATAAGGGATAGGATAGGATAGAGGATAGGATAGGATAGAGGAGAGGATAGGATAGAGGATAGGATAGGATAGATGATAGGATATAATACAGTATAGGATAGGATTGAGTATAGGATGGGATAGAGGATAGGATAGGGTATTCGATAGGATAGAGGATAGGATAGGATAGAGGATAGGATAGGATAGAGGATAGGATAGGATAGAGTATATGACAGGATAGAGGATAGGATAGGGTAGAGGATAGGATAGGATAGAGGATACGATATGATAGAGGATAGGAAAGAGGATAGGATATAATACAGTATAGGATAGGATTGAGTATAGGCTGGGATAGAGGATAGGATAGGATAGAGGATAGGATAGAATAGAGGATAGGATAGGATAGAGGATAGGATAGGGTAGAGGATAGGATAGGATAGAGGATACGATATGATAGAGGATAGGAAAGAGGATAGGATATAATACAGTATAGGATAGGATTGAGTATAGGCTGGGATAGAGGATAGGATAGGATAGGGCATTGGATAGGATAGAGGATAGGATGGGATAGAGGATAGGATAGGATAGAGCATAGGATTAGATAGAGGATAGGATAGGATAGAGGATAGGATAGTATAGGATAGAGGATAGGATAGGATAGAGGGTAGGGTAGAATTTGGATAGGATACAGGATAGGATAGAATAGAGGATAGGATAGGATAAAGGATAGGATAGGATAGAGGATACGATATGATAGAGGATAGGAAAGAGGATAGGATATAATACAGTATAGGATAGGATTGAGTATAGGATGGGATAGAGGATACGATAGGGTATTGGATAGGATAGAGGATAGGATAGGATAGAGGATAGGATAGGCTAGAGGATAGGATAGGATAGGATAGAGGATAGGATAGAGGATAGGATAGAGGATAGGATAGGATAGAGGATAGGATAGGATAGAGGATAGGATAGGATAGAGGATAGGATAGGATAGAGGATAGGATAGGATAGAGGATAGGATAGGATAGAGGATAGGATAGGATAGAGGATAGGATAGGATAGAGGATAGGATAGGATAGAGGATAGGATAGGATAGAGGATAGGATAGGATAGGGGATAGGATAGGATAGAGGATAGGATAGGATAGCGGGGAGGATAGGATAGAGGATAGGATAGGATAGAGGATAGGATAGGATAGAGGATAGGATAGTATAGGATAGAGGATAGGATAGGATAGAGGATAGGATAGGATAGAGGATAGGATAGGATAGAGGATAGGATAGGATAGAGGATAGGATAGGATAGAGGATAGGATAGGATAGAGGATAGGATAGGATAGGATAGGATAGAGGATAGGATAGAGGATAGGATAGAGGATAGGATAGGATAGGATAGAGGATAGGATAGGATAGAGGATAGGATAGGATAGAGGATAGGATATGATAGAGGATAGGATAGGATAGAGGATAGGATAGGATAGAGGATAGGATAGGATTGAGGATAGGATAGGATAGAGGATAGGATAGGATAGAGGATAGGATAGGATAGAGGATAGGATAGGATAGAGGATAGGATAGGATAGAGGATAGGATAGGATAGAGGATAGGATAGGATAGAGGATAGGATAGGATAGAGGATAGGATAGGATAGAGGATAGGATAGGATAGAGGATAGGATAGGATAGAGGATAGGATAGGATAGAGGATATTTTAGGATAGAGGATAGGATAGGATAGAGGATAGGATAGGATAGAGGATAGGATAGGATAGGGCATTGGATAGGATAGAGGATAGGATAGGATAGAGGATAGGATAGGATAGAGCATAGGATTAGATAGAGGATAGGATAGAATAGAGGATAGGATAGAGGATAGGATAGGATAGAGGATAGGATATAATACAGTATAGGATAGGATTGAGTATAGGATGGGATAGAGGATAGGATAGGGTATTCGATAGGATAGAGGATAGGATAGGATAGAGGATAGGATAGGATAGAGGATAGGATAGGATAGAGTATATGATAGGATAGAGGATAGGATAGGGTAGAGGATAGGATAGGATAGAGGATACGATATGATAGAGGATAGGAAAGAGGATAGGATATAATACAGTATAGGATAGGATTGAGTATAGGCTGGGATAGAGGATAGGATAGGATAGGGCATTGGATAGGATAGAGGATAGGATAGGATAGAGGATAGGATAGGATAGAGCATAGGATTAGATAGAGGATAGGATAGGATAGAGGATAGGATAGTATAGGATAGAGGATAGGATAGGATAGAGGGTAGGGTAGAATTTGGATAGGATACAGGATAGGATAGAATAGAGGATAGGATAGGATAAAGGATAGTATAGGATAGAGGATACGATATGATAGAGCATAGGAAAGAGGATAGGATATAATACAGTATAGGATAGGATTGAGTATAGGATGGGATAGAGGATACGATAGGGTATTGGATAGGATAGAGGATAGGATAGGATAGAGGATAGGATAGGATAGAGGATAGGATAGGATAGAGGATAGGATAGGATAGAGGATAGGATAGGATAGAGGATAGGATAGGATAGAGGATAGGATAGGATAGAGGATAGGATAGGATAGAGGATAGGATAGGATAGAGGATAGGATAGGATAGAGGATAGGATAGGATAGAGGATAGGATAGGATAGAGGATAGGATAGGATAGAGGATAGGATAGGATAGAGGATAGGATAGGATAGAGGATAGGATAGGATAGAGGATAGGATAGGATAGAGGATAGGATAGGATAGAGGATATTTTAGGATAGAGGATAGGATAGGATAGAGGATAGGATAGGATAGAGGATAGGATAGGATAGAGGATAGGATAGGATAGAGGATAGGATAGGATAGAGGATAGGATAGGATAGAGGATAGGATAGGATAGATTTTAGGATAGTATAGAGGATAGGATAGGATAGAGGATAGGATAGGATAGGGCATTGGATAGGATAGAGGATAGGATAGGATAGAGCATAGGATTAGATAGAGGATAGGATAGAATAGAGGATAGGATAGAGGATAGGATAGGATAGAGGATAGGATATAATACAGTATAGGATAGGATTGAGTATAGGATGGGATAGAGGATAGGATAGGGTATTCGATAGGATAGAGGATAGGATAGGATAGAGGATAGGATAGGATAGAGGATAGGATAGGATAGAGTATATGATAGGATAGAGGATAGGATAGGGTAGAGGATAGGATAGGATAGAGGATACGATATGATAGAGGATAGGAAAGAGGATAGGATATAATACAGTATAGGATAGGATTGAGTATAGGCTGGGATAGAAGATAGGATAGGATAGGGCATTGGATAGGATAGAGGATAGGATAGGATAGAGGATAGGATAGGATAGAGCATAGGATTAGATAGAGGATAGGATAGGATAGAGGATAGGATAGTATAGGATAGAGGATAGGATAGGATAGAGGGTAGGGTAGAATTTGGATAGGATACAGGATAGGATAGAATAGAGGATAGGATAGGATAAAGGATAGTATAGGATAGAGGATACGATATGATAGAGGATAGGAAAGAGGATAGGATATAATACAGTATAGGATAGGATTGAGTATAGGATGGGATAGAGGATACGATAGGGTATTGGATAGGATAGAGGATAGGATAGGATAGAGGATAGGATAGGATAGAGGATAGGATAGGATAGAGGATAGGATAGGATAGAGGATAGGATAGGATAGAGGATAGGATAGGATAGAGGATAGGATAGGATAGAGGATAGGATAGGATAGAGGATAGGATAGGATAGAGGATAGGATAGGATAGAGGATAGGATAGGATAGAGGATAGGATAGGATAGAGGATAGGATAGGATAGAGGATAGGATAGGATAGAGGATAGGATAGGATAGAGGATAGGATAGGATAGAGGATATTTTAGGATAGAGGATAGGATAGGATAGAGGATAGGATAGGATAGAGGATAGGATAGGATAGAGGATAGGATAGGATAGAGGATAGGATAGGATAGAGGATAGGATAGGATAGATTTTAGGATAGTATAGAGGATAGGATAGGATAGAGGATAGGATAGGATAGGGCATTGGATAGGATAGAGGATAGGATAGGATAGAGCATAGGATTAGATAGAGGATAGGATAGAATAGAGGATAGGATAGAGGATAGGATAGGATAGAGGATAGGATATAATACAGTATAGGATAGGATTGAGTATAGGATGGGATAGAGGATAGGATAGGGTATTCGATAGGATAGAGGATAGGATAGGATAGAGGATAGGATAGGATAGAGGATAGGATAGGATAGAGTATATGATAGGATAGAGGATAGGATAGGGTAGAGGATAGGATAGGATAGAGGATACGATATGATAGAGGATAGGAAAGAGGATAGGATATAATACAGTATAGGATAGGATTGAGTATAGGCTGGGATAGAGGATAGGATAGGATAGGGCATTGGATAGGATAGAGGATAGGATAGGATAGAGGATAGGATAGGATAGAGCATAGGATTAGATAGAGGATAGGATAGGATAGAGGATAGGATAGTATAGGATAGAGGATAGGATAGGATAGAGGGTAGGGTAGAATTTGGATAGGATACAGGATAGGATAGAATAGAGGATAGGATAGGATAAAGGATAGTATAGGATAGAGGATACGATATGATAGAGGATAGGAAAGAGGATAGGATATAATACAGTATAGGATAGGATTGAGTATAGGATGGGATAGAGGATACGATAGGGTATTGGATAGGATAGAGGATAGGATAGGATAGAGGATAGGATAGGATAGAGGATAGGATAGGATAGAGGATAGGATAGGATAGAGGATAGGATAGGATAGAGGATAGGATAGGATAGAGGATAGGATAGGACAGAGGATAGGATAGGATAGAGGATAGGATAGGATAGAGGATAGGATAGGATAGAGGATAGGATAGGATAGAGGATAGGATAGGATAGAGGATAGGATAGGATAGAGGATAGGATAGGATAGAGGATAGGATAGGATAGAGGATAGGATAGGATAGAGGATAGGATAGGATAGAGGATAGGATAGGATAGAGGATAGGATAGGATAGAGGATAGGATAGGATAGAGGATAGGATAGGATAGAGGATAGGATAGGATAGAGGATAGGATAGGATAGAGGATAGGATAGGATAGAGGATATTTTAGGATAGAGGATAGGATAGGATAGAGGATAGGATAGGATAGAGGATAGGATAGGATAGAGGATAGGATAGGATAGAGGATAGGATAGTATAGGATAGAGGATAGGATAGGATAGAGGGTAGGGTAGAATTTGGATAGGATACAGGATAGGATAGAATAGAGGATAGGATAGGATAAAGGATAGTATAGGATAGAGGATACGATATGATAGAGCATAGGAAAGAGGATAGGATATAATACAGTATAGGATAGGATTGAGTATAGGATGGGATAGAGGATACGATAGGGTATTGGATAGGATAGAGGATAGGATAGGATAGAGGATAGGATAGGATAGAGGATAGGATAGGATAGAGGATAGGATAGGATAGAGGATAGGATAGGATAGAGGATAGGATAGGATAGAGGATAGGATAGGATAGAGGATAGGATAGGATAGAGGATAGGATAGGATAGAGGATAGGATAGGATAGAGGATAGGATAGGATAGAGGATAGGATAGGATAGAGGATAGGATAGGATAGAGGATAGGATAGGATAGAGGATAGGATAGGATAGAGGATAGGATAGGATAGAGGATAGGATAGGATAGAGGATTGGATAGGATAGAGGATAGGATAGGATAGAGGATAGGATAGGATAGAGGATATTTTAGGATAGAGGATAGGATAGGATAGAGGATAGGATAGGATAGAGGATAGGATAGGATAGAGGATAGGATAGGATAGAGGATAGGATAGGATAGAGGATAGGATAGGATAGAGGATAGGATAGGATAGATTTTAGGATAGTATAGAGGATAGGATAGGATAGAGGATAGGATAGGATAGGGCATTGGATAGGATAGAGGATAGGATAGGATAGAGCATAGGATTAGATAGAGGATAGGATAGAATAGAGGATAGGATAGAGGATAGGATAGGATAGAGGATAGGATATAATACAGTATAGGATAGGATTGAGTATAGGATGGGATAGAGGATAGGATAGGGTATTCGATAGGATAGAGGATAGGATAGGATAGAGGATAGGATAGGATAGAGGATAGGATAGGATAGAGTATATGATAGGATAGAGGATAGGATAGGGTAGAGGATAGGATAGGATAGAGGATACGATATGATAGAGGATAGGAAAGAGGATAGGATATAATACAGTATAGGATAGGATTGAGTATAGGCTGGGATAGAGGATAGGATAGGATAGGGCATTGGATAGGATAGAGGATAGGATAGGATAGAGGATAGGATAGGATAGAGCATAGGATTAGATAGAGGATAGGATAGGATAGAGGATAGGATAGAGGATAGGATAGGATAGAGGATAGGATATAATACAGTATAGGATAGGATTGAGTATAGGCTGGGATAGAGGATAGGATAGGATAGGGCATTGGATAGGATAGAGGATAGGATAGGATACAGGATAGGATAGAATAGAGGATAGGATAGGATAAAGGATAGTATAGGATAGAGGATACGATATGATAGAGGATAGGAAAGAGGATAGGATATAATACAGTATAGGATAGGATTGAGTATAGGATGGGATAGAGGATACGATAGCGTATTGGATAGGATAGAGGATAGGATAGGATAGAGGATAGGATAGGATAGAGGATAGGATAGGATAGAGGATAGGATAGGATAGAGGATAGGATAGGCTAGAGGATAGGATAGGATAGGATAGAGGATAGGATAGAGGATAGGATAGAGGATAGGATAGGATAGAGGATAGGATAGGATAGAGGATAGGATAGGATAGAGGATAGGATAGGATAGAGGATAGGATAGGATAGAGGACAGGATAGGATAGAGGATAGGATAGGATAGAGGATAGGATAGGATAGAGGATAGGATAGGATAGGGGATAGGATAGGATAGAGGATAGGATAGGATAGCGGGGAGGATAGGATAGAGGATAGGATAGGATAGAGGATAGGATAGGATAGAGGATAGGATAGTATAGGATAGAGGATAGGATAGGATAGAGGATAGGATAGGATAGAGGATAGGATAGGATAGAGGATAGGATACGATAGAGGATAGGATAGGATAGAGGATATTGTAGGATAGAGGATAGGATAGGATAGAGGATAGGATAGGATAGAGGTTAGGATAGTATGGAGGATGGGATAGGATAGAGGATAGGATAGGATAGAGGATAGGATAGGATAGAGGATAGGATAGGATCGAGGATAGGATAGGATAGAGGAGAGGATAGGATAGAGGATAGGATATGATAGAGGATTGGATAGGATAGAGCATAGGATAGGATAGGATAGAGGGTAGGGTAGAATTTGGATAGGATACAGGATAGGATAGAATAGAGGATAGGATAGGATAGAGAATAGGATAGGATAGAGGATATTATAGGTTAGAGGATAGGATAGGATAGAGGATACGATATGATAGAGGATAGGATAGGATAGAGGATAGGATAGGATAGAGGATAGGATAGGATAGAGGATAGGATAGGATAGAGGATAGGATAGGATAGAGGATAGGATAGGATAGAGGATAGGATAGGATAGATTTTAGGATAGTATAGAGGATAGGATAGGATAGAGGATAGGATAGGATAGAGGATAGGATAGGATAGAGGATAGGATAGGATAGAGGATAGGATAGGATAGAGGATAGGATAGGATAGAGGATAGGATAGGATAGAGGATAGGATAGGATAGAGGATAGGATAGGATAGAGGATAGGATAGGATAGAGGATAGGATAGGCTAGAGGATAGGATAGGATAGGATAGAGGATAGGATAGAGGATAGGATAGAGGATAGGATAGGATAGAGGATAGGATAGGATAGAGGATAGGATAGGATAGAGGATAGGATAGGATAGAGGATAGGATAGGATAGAGGACAGGATAGGATAGAGGATAGGATAGGATAGAGGATAGGATAGGATAGAGGATAGGATAGGATAGGGGATAGGATAGGATAGAGGATAGGATAGGATAGCGGGGAGGATAGGATAGAGGATAGGATAGGATAGAGGATAGGATAGGATAGAGGATAGGATAGTATAGGATAGAGGATAGGATAGGATAGAGGATAGGATAGGATAGAGGATAGGATAGGATAGAGGATAGGATAGGATAGAGGATAGGATAGGATAGAGGATAGGATAGGATAGAGGATATTGTAGGATAGAGGATAGGATAGGATAGAGGATAGGATAGGATAGAGGTTAGGATAGTATGGAGGATGGGATAGGATAGAGGATAGGATAGGATAGAGGATAGGATAGGATAGAGGATAGGATAGGATCGAGGATAGGATAGGATAGAGGAGAGGATAGGATAGAGGATAGGATATGATAGAGGATTGGATAGGATAGAGCATAGGATAGGATAGGATAGAGGGTAGGGTAGAATTTGGATAGGATACAGGATAGGATAGAATAGAGGATAGGATAGGATAGAGAATAGGATAGGATAGAGGATATTATAGGTTAGAGGATAGGATAGGATAGAGGATACGATATGATAGAGGATAGGATAGGATAGAGGATAGGATAGGATAGAGGATAGGATAGGATAGAGGATAGGATAGGATAGAGGATAGGATAGGATAGAGGATAGGATAGGATAGAGGATAGGATAGGATAGATTTTAGGATAGTATAGAGGATAGGATAGGATAGAGGATAGGATAGGATAGAGGATAGGATAGGATAGAGGATAGGATAGGATAGAGGATAGGATAGGATAGAGGATAGGATAGGATAGAGGATAGGATAGGATAGAGGATAGCATAGGATAGAGGATAGGATAGGATAGAGGATAGGATAGGATAGAGGATATTTTAGGATAGAGGATAGGATAGGATAGAGGATAGGATAGGATAGAGGATAGGATAGGATAGAGGATAGGATAGGATAGAGGATAGGATAGGATAGATTTTAGGATAGTATAGAGGATAGGATAGGATAGAGGATAGGATAGGATAGGGCATTGGATAGGATAGAGGATAGGATAGGATAGAGCATAGGATTAGACAGAGGATAGGATAGAATAGAGGATAGGATAGAGGATAGGATAGGATAGAGGATAGGATATAATACAGTATAGGATAGGATTGAGTATAGGATGGGATAGAGGATAGGATAGGGTATTCGATAGGATAGAGGATAGGATAGGATAGAGGATAGGATAGGATAGAGGATAGGATAGGATAGAGTATATGATAGGATAGAGGATAGGATAGGGTAGAGGATAGGATAGGATAGAGGATACGATATGATAGAGGATAGGAAAGAGGATAGGATATAATACAGTATAGGATAGGATTGAGTATAGGCTGGGATAGAGGATAGGATAGGATAGGGCATTGGATAGGATAGAGGATAGGATGGGATAGAGGATAGGATAGGATAGAGCATAGGATTAGATAGAGGATAGGATAGGATAGAGGATAGGATAGTATAGGATAGAGGATAGGATAGGATAGAGGGTAGGGTAGAATTTGGATAGGATACAGGATAGGATAGAATAGAGGATAGGATAGGATAAAGGATAGGATAGGATAGAGGATACGATATGATAGAGGATAGGAAAGAGGATAGGATATAATACAGTATAGGATAGGATTGAGTATAGGATGGGATAGAGGATACGATAGGGTATTGGATAGGATAGAGGATAGGATAGGATAGAGGATAGGATAGGATAGAGGATAGGATAGGATAGAGGATAGGATAGGCTAGAGGATAGGATAGGATAGGATAGAGGATAGGATAGAGGATAGGATAGAGGATAGGATAGGATAGAGGATAGGATAGGATAGAGGATAGGATAGGATAGAGGATAGGATAGGATAGAGGATAGGATAGGATAGAGGATAGGATAGGATAGAGGATAGGATAGGATAGAGGATAGGATAGGATAGAGGATAGGATAGGATAGGGGATAGGATAGGATAGAGGATAGGATAGGATAGCGGGGAGGATAGGATAGAGGATAGGATAGGATAGAGGATAGGATAGTATAGGATAGAGGATAGGATAGGATAGAGGATAGGATAGGATAGAGGATAGGATAGGATAGAGGATAGGATAGGATAGAGGATAGGATAGGATAGAGGATATTGTAGGATAGAGGATAGGATAGGATAGAGGATAGGATAGGATAGAGGTTAGGATAGTATGGAGGATGGGATAGGATAGAGGATAGGATAGGATAGAGGATAGGATAGGATAGAGGATAGGATAGGATCGAGGATAGGATAGGATAGAGGAGAGGATAGGATGGAGGATAGGATATGATAGAGGATTGGATAGGATAGAGCATAGGATAGGATAGGATAGAGGGTAGGGTAGAATTTGGATAGGATACAGGATAGGATAGAATAGAGGATAGGATAGGATAGAGAATAGGATAGGATAGAGGATATTATAGGTTAGAGGATAGGATAGGATAGAGGATACGATATGATAGAGGATAGGATAGGATAGAGGATAGGATAGGATAGAGGATAGGATAGGATAGAGGATAGGATAGGATAGAGGATAGGATAGGATAGAGGATAGGATAGGATAGATTTTAGGATAGTATAGAGGATAGGATAGGATAGAGGATAGGATAGGATAGGGCATTGGATAGGATAGAGGATAGGATAGAGGATAGGATAGGATAGAGCATAGGATTAGATAGAGGATAGGATAGAATAGAGGATAGGATAGAGGATAGGATAGGATAGAGGATAGGATATAATACAGTATAGGATAGGATTGAGTATAGGATGGGATAGAGGATAGGATAGGGTATTCGATAGGATAGAGGATAGGATAGGATAGGATAGGGGAGAGGATAGGATAGAGGATAGGATAGGATAGAGGATAGGATAGGATAAAGAATAGGATAGGATAGAGGATATTATAGGGTAGAGGATATTATAGGATAGAGGATAGGATAGGATAGAGGAGAGGATAGGATAGAGGATAGGATAGGATAGAGGATTGGATAGGATAGAGGATAGGATAGGATAGGATAGAGGGTAGGGTAGAATTTGGATAGGAAACAGGATAGGATAGAATAGAGGATAGGATAGGATAGAGGATAGGATAGGATAGAGGATAGGATAGGATAGAGGATAGGATAGGATAGATTTTAGGATAGTATAGAGGATAGGATAGGATAGAGCATAGGATAGGATAGGGCATTGGATAGGATAGAGGATAGGATAGAGGATAGGATAGGATAGAGCATAGGATTAGATAGAGGATAGGATAGAATAGAGGATAGGATAGAGGATAGGATAGGATAGAGGATAGGATATAATACAGTATAGGATAGGATTGAGTATAGGATGGGATAGAGGATAGGATAGGGTATTCGATAGGATAGAGGATAGGATAGGATAGGATAGGGGAGAGGATAGGATAGAGGATAGGATAGGATAGAGGATAGGATAGGATAGAGAATAGGATAGGATAGAGGATATTATAGGGTAGAGGATATTATAGGATAGAGGATAGGATAGGATAGAGGAGAGGATAGGATAGAGGATAGGATAGGATAGAGGATTGGATAGGATAGAGGATAGGATAGGATAGGATAGAGGGTAGGGTAGAATTTGGATAGGAAACAGGATAGGATAGAATAGAGGATAGGATAGGATAGAGAATAGGATAGGATACAGGATATTATAGGTTAGAGGATAGGATAGGGCATTGGATAGGATAGAGGATAGGATAGGATAGAGGATAGGATAGGATAGAGCATAGGATTAGATAGAGGATAGGATAGAATAGAGGATAGGATAGAGGATAGGATAGGATAGAGGATAGGATAGGATAGAGGATAGGATAGGATAGAGGATAGGATAGGATAGAGGATAGGATAGGATAGAGGAGAGGATAGGATAGAGGATAGGATAGGATAGAGGATAGGATAGGATAGAGGATAGGATAGGATAGAGGATAGGATAGGATAGGATAGAGGAGAGGATAGGATAGAGGATAGGATAGGATAGAGGATAGGATAGAATAGAGGATAGGATAGGATAGAGAATAGGATAGGATAGAGGATATTATAGGGTAGAGGATAGGATAGGATAGAGGATATGATACGATAGAGGATAGGAAAGAGGATAGGATATAATACAGTATAGGATAAGATTGAGTATAGGATGGGATAGAGGATAGGATAGGGTATTCGATAGGATAGAGGATAGGATAGGATAGAGGATAGGATAGGATAGAGGACAGGATAGGATAGAGGATAGGATAGGGTAGAGGATAGGATAGGATAGAGGATACGATATGATAGAGGATAGGAAAGAGGATAGGATATAATACAGTATAGGATAGGATTGAGTATAGGATGGGATAGAGGATAGGATAGGGTATTGGATAGGATAGAGGATAGGATAGGATAGAGGATAGGATAGGATAGGATAGGATAGAGGATAGGATAGGATAGAGGATAGGATAGGATAGAGGATAGGATAGGATAGAGGATAGGATAGGATAGAGGATAGGATAGGATAGAGGATAGGATAGGATAGAGGATAGGATAGGATAGAGGATAGGATAGGATAGAGGATAGGATAGGATAGAGGATAGGATAGGATAGAGGATACGATATGATACAGGATAGGAATGACGATAGGATATAATACAGTATAGGATAGGATTGAGTATAGGATGGGATAGAGGATAGGATAGGGTTTTGGATAGGATAGAGGATAGGTTAGGATAGAGGATAGGATAGGATAGAGGATATTGTAGGATAGAGGATAGGATAGGATAGAGTATAGGATAGGATAGAGGATAGGGTAGGATAGAGGGTAGGATAGGATAGAGGATAGGATAGGATAGAGGATAGGATAGGATAGAGGATAGGATAGGATAGAGTATAGGATAGGATAGAGGATAGGATAGGATAGAGGGTAGGATAGGATAGAGGATAGGATAGGATAGAGGAGAGGATAGGATAGAGGATAGGATATGATAGAGGATTGGATAGGATAGAGCATAGGATAGGATAGGATAGAGGGTAGGGTAGAATTTGGATAGGATACAGGATAGGATAGAATAGAGGATAGGATAGGATAGAGAATAGGATAGGATAGAGGATATTATAGGTTAGAGGATAGGATAGGATAGAGGATACGATATGATAGAGGATAGGATAGGATAGAGGATAGGATAGGATAGAGGATAGGATAGGATAGAGGATAGGATAGGATAGAGGATAGGATAGGATAGAGGATAGGATAGGATAGAGGATAGGATAGGATAGATTTTAGGATAGTATAGAGGATAGGATAGGATAGAGGATAGGATAGGATAGAGGATAGGATAGGATAGAGGATAGGATAGGATAGAGGATAGGATAGGATAGAGGATAGGATAGGATAGAGGATAGGATAGGATAGAGGATAGGATAGGATAGAGGATAGGATAGGATAGAGGATAGGATAGGATAGAGGATAGGATAGGATAGAGGATAGGATAGGATAGAGGATAGGATAGGATAGAGGATAGGATAGGATAGAGGATATTTTAGGATAGAGGATAGGATAGGATAGAGGATAGGATAGGATAGAGGATAGGATAGGATAGAGGATAGGATAGGATAGAGGATAGGATAGGATAGATTTTAGGATAGTATAGAGGATAGGATAGGATAGAGGATAGGATAGGATAGGGCATTGGATAGGATAGAGGATAGGATAGGATAGAGCATAGGATTAGACAGAGGATAGGATAGAATAGAGGATAGGATAGAGGATAGGATAGGATAGAGGATAGGATATAATACAGTATAGGATAGGATTGAGTATAGGATGGGATAGAGGATAGGATAGGGTATTCGATAGGATAGAGGATAGGATAGGATAGAGGATAGGATAGGATAGAGGATAGGATAGGATAGAGTATATGATAGGATAGAGGATAGGATAGGGTAGAGGATAGGATAGGATAGAGGATACGATATGATAGAGGATAGGAAAGAGGATAGGATATAATACAGTATAGGATAGGATTGAGTATAGGCTGGGATAGAGGATAGGATAGGATAGGGCATTGGATAGGATAGAGGATAGGATGGGATAGAGGATAGGATAGGATAGAGCATAGGATTAGATAGAGGATAGGATAGGATAGAGGATAGGATAGTATAGGATAGAGGATAGGATAGGATAGAGGGTAGGGTAGAATTTGGATAGGATACAGGATAGGATAGAATAGAGGATAGGATAGGATAAAGGATAGGATAGGATAGAGGATACGATATGATAGAGGATAGGAAAGAGGATAGGATATAATACAGTATAGGATAGGATTGAGTATAGGATGGGATAGAGGATACGATAGGGTATTGGATAGGATAGAGGATAGGATAGGATAGAGGATAGGATAGGATAGAGGATAGGATAGGATAGAGGATAGGATAGGATAGAGGATAGGATAGGCTAGAGGATAGGATAGGATAGGATAGAGGATAGGATAGAGGATAGGATAGAGGATAGGATAGAGGATAGGATAGGATAGAGGATAGGATAGGATAGAGGATAGGATAGGATAGAGGATAGGATAGGATAGAGGATAGGATAGGATAGAGGATAGGATAGGATAGAGGATAGGATAGGATAGAGGATAGGATAGGATAGAGGATAGGATAGGATAGAGGATAGGATAGGATAGGGGATAGGATAGGATAGAGGATAGGATAGGATAGCGGGGAGGATAGGATAGAGGATAGGATAGGATAGAGGATAGGATAGGATAGAGGATAGGATAGTATAGGATAGAGGATAGGATAGGATAGAGGATAGGATAGGATAGAGGATAGGATAGGATAGAGGATAGGATAGGATAGAGGATAGGATAGGATAGAGGATAGGATAGGATAGAGGATAGGATAGGATAGAGGATATTGTAGGATAGAGGATAGGATAGGATAGAGGATAGGATAGGATAGAGGTTAGGATAGTATGGAGGATGGGATAGGATAGAGGATAGGATAGGATAGAGGATAGGATAGGATAGAGGATAGGATAGGATCGAGGATAGGATAGGATAGAGGAGAGGATAGGATGGAGGATAGGATATGATAGAGGATTGGATAGGATAGAGCATAGGATAGGATAGGATAGAGGGTAGGGTAGAATTTGGATAGGATACAGGATAGGATAGAATAGAGGATAGGATAGGATAGAGAATAGGATAGGATAGAGGATATTATAGGTTAGAGGATAGGATAGGATAGAGGATACGATATGATAGAGGATAGGATAGGATAGAGGATAGGATAGGATAGAGGATAGGATAGGATAGAGGATAGGATAGGATAGAGGATAGGATAGGATAGAGGATAGGATAGGATAGAGGATAGGATAGGATAGAGGATAGGATAGGATAGATTTTAGGATAGTATAGAGGATAGGATAGGATAGAGGATAGGATAGGATAGGGCATTGGATAGGATAGAGGATAGGATAGAGGATAGGATAGGATAGAGCATAGGATTAGATAGAGGATAGGATAGAATAGAGGATAGGATAGAGGATAGGATAGGATAGAGGATAGGATAGGATAGAGGATAGGATATAATACAGTATAGGATAGGATTGAGTATAGGATGGGATAGAGGATAGGATAGGGTATTCGATAGGATAGAGGATAGGATAGGATAGGATAGGGGAGAGGATAGGATAGAGGATAGGATAGGATAGAGGATAGGATAGGATAGAGAATAGGATAGGATAGAGGATATTATAGGGTAGAGGATATTATAGGATAGAGGATAGGATAGGATAGAGGAGAGGATAGGATAGAGGATAGGATAGGATAGAGGATTGGATAGGATAGAGGATAGGATAGGATAGGATAGAGGGTAGGGTAGAATTTGGATAGGAAACAGGATAGGATAGAATAGAGGATAGGATAGGATAGAGGATAGGATAGGATAGAGGATAGGATAGGATAGAGGATAGGATAGGATAGATTTTAGGATAGTATAGAGGATAGGATAGGATAGAGGATAGGATAGGATAGAGCATTGGATAGGATAGAGGATAGGATAGAGGATAGGATAGGATAGAGCATAGGATTAGATAGAGGATAGGATAGAATAGAGGATAGGATAGAGGATAGGATAGGATAGAGGATAGGATAGGATAGAGGATAGGATATAATACAGTATAGGATAGGATTGAGTATAGGATGGGATAGAGGATAGGATAGGGTATTCGATAGGATAGAGGATAGGATAGGATAGGATAGGGGAGAGGATAGGATAGAGGATAGGATAGGATAGAGGATAGGATAGGATAGAGAATAGGATAGGATAGAGGATATTATAGGGTAGAGGATATTATAGGATAGAGGATAGGATAGGATAGAGGAGAGGATAGGATAGAGGATAGGATAGGATAGAGGATTGGATAGGATAGAGGA
>NW_027489162.1:0-85324 GCF_050948215.1 Halictus rubicundus | reverse complement strand
GGATAGGATAGAGGATAGGTTACGATAGAGGATACGAATGGATAGGATAGAGGGTAGGATAGGATAGAGGATAGGATAGGATAGAGGATAGGATAGGATAGAGGATAGGATAGGATAGAGGATAGGATAGGAAAGAGGATAGGATAAGTTAGAGGATATGATAGGATAGAGGATAGGATAGGATAGAGGATAGGATAGTATAGGATAGAGGATAGGATAGGATAGAGGATAGGATATGATTAGAGGATAGGATAGGATAGATGATATTATAGGAATGAGGATAGGATATGATAGAGGATAGGATATGATAGAGGATAGGATAGGATAGATGATAGGATAGGATAGAGCATAGGATACGATAGAGGATAGGATAGGGGATTGGATAGGATAGAGGATAGGATAGGACAGATGATATTATAGGAATGAGGATAGGATATGATAGAGGATACGATATTATAGAGGATAGGATAGGATAGAGGATCGGATAGGATAGAGGATTGGATAGGATAGAGGATACGATACGATAGAGGATAGGATAGAGGATAGGGGATTGGGTCGGATTCAGGATAGGAGACGGTAGACGATAGGATGGGATAGGATAGAGGATAGGATAGGATAGAGGATAGGATACGATAGAGGATAGGATAAGATTGAGGAAATGATAGGATAGAGGATAGGATAGGATAGAGGATTGGATAGGATAGGAGGATAGGATAGGATAGAGGATGGGATAGGGGATTGGAGAGCATAGAGGATAGGAGACGATATGAGGATAGGATAGGATAGAGAATATGTTTATTATAGATGATATTATAGGGAAGAGGATAGGATATGATAGAGGATCGGATAGGATAGAGGATTGGATAGGATAGAGGATAGGATAAGATAGATGATAGGATAGGATAGAGGATAGGATAGGATAGAGGATAGGATAGGATAGAGGATATGATAGGATAGAGGATAGGATAGGGATAGAGGATATGATAGGATAGAGATAGGATATGATAGAGGATAGGATAGGATAGAGAGTAGGATAGGATAGAGAGTAGGATAGGATAGAGGATAGGATAGGATAGAGGATAGGATACGATAGAGGATACGATAGGATAGGATAGAGGATAGGATAGGATAGAGGATAGTATAGGATAGAGGATATGATAGGATATAGGATAGGATAGGATAGGATAGAGGATAGGATAGGATAGAGGATAGGATAGGATAGAGGATAGGACAAGATAGAGGATATGATAGGATAGGATAGAGGATAGGATAGGATAGAGGATAGGATAGGATAGAGGATAGGATAGGATAGAGGATAGGATAGGATATGTTATAGGATAGGATAGAGGATTGGATAGGATAGAGGATAGGATAGGATAGAGGATACGATATGATAGAGGATAGGAAAGAGGATAGGATATAATACAGTATAGGATAGGATTAAGTATAGGATGGGATAGAGGATAGGATAGGGTATTGGATAGGATAGAGGATAGAATAGGATAGAGGATAGGATAGGATAGAGGATAGGATAGGATACAGGATAGGATAGGATAGAGGATAGGATAGGATAGAGGATAGGATAGGATAGAGGATAGGATAGGATAGAGGATAGGATAGGATAGAGGATATGATAGGATAGAGGATAGGATAGGATAGAGGATAGGATAGGATAGAGGATAGGATAGGATATAGGATAGGATAGGATAGGATAGAGGATAGGATAGGATAGAGGATAGGATAGGATAGAGGATAGGACAAGATAGAGGATATGATAGGATAGGATAGAGGATAGGATAGGATAGAGGATAGGATAGGATAGAGGGTAGGACAAGATAGAGGATATGATAGGATAGAGGATGGGGTAGGATAGAGGATAGGATAGGATAGAGGATAGGATAAGATAGAGGATATGATAGGATAGAGGATAGGATAGGATAGAGGATAGGATAGGATAGAAGATAGGATAGGATAGAGGATAGGATACGATAGAGGATAGGATAGGATAGGGGATAGGATAGGATAGAGGATAGGATAGGATAGAGGATAGCATAGTATAGAGGATAGGATAGGATAGAGGATAGGATATGATAGAGGGATAGGATAGGATAGAGGTAGGATAGGATAGGTTGATAGAGGATAGGATAGGATAGAGGATATGATAGGATAGAGGATAGGATATGATAGAGGATAGAGGATAGGAGGATAGATAGGATAGAGGATAGGATAGGATAGAGTGATATGATAGGATAGAGGTTAGGATAGGATAGGAGAGGAGATAGGATAGGATAGGATAGGATAGGGATAGAGGAGGTAGGATCATGATCAGAGGAGTTATTAGGACTGATAGGATTCGATATATGGATAGAGGATAGGATAGGATAGAGGATAGGACAAGATAGATATGATAGGATAGGGATAGGGTAGGATACAGGATAGATAGGATAGAGGATAGGATAGGATAGAGGATAGGATAGGATAGAGGATAGGATAGGATAGTGATAGGATAGGATAGGAGATAGGATAGTGATAGAGGATAGGATAGGATAGAGGATCGTCACATCACTTCACTCTTCACTTAGGATATAGGATAGGATAGGATTCACTTCACTTCTCACTTCAGCTTCACTGCACTTCACTTCACTCTTCACTTCACTTCACTCTGCACTGCACTTCACTCTTCACTTCCCTCTCACTCTTCACATCACTTCACTTCACTCGTCACTTCACTTCACTCTTCACGTCACTTCACGCTTCACTTCACATCACTCTGTCACTTCACTTCACTCTCTACTGTCACTTCACTCTCTACTTCACTTCACTCTTGCACTTCACTGCCACTCTTCACGTCACAGCACTGCTTCACTTCACTTCACTCTCTACTTCACTTCACTCTCTACTTCACGTCACTCTCACTTCACTTCACTCTTCACTTCACCTCACTCTTCTCCTCACTTAACTTCAAGCTTTCACTGTCACTTCTCTCTGGCACTTCACTTCACTCGTCACTTTCACTTCACTCTTCACTTCACTTCACTCTTCACTTCACTTCACGCGACACTGCACTCCACTCTTCACGTCACTTCACTCTTCACTTCACTTTACTCTTCTCTTCACTTCACTCTTCACTTCACTACACTCTTCACTTCACTTCACCCTTCAGCTTCACATCACTCTTCACTTCACTTCACTCTGTCACTTCCACTTCACTCTTCACTTCACCTTCACTCTTCACATCACTTCACTCTTCACTTCACTTCACTCTACACTTCACTTCACTCTTCACTTCACTTCACTCTTCACGTTCCTCACTCTTCACTTCACTTCACACTTCACTTCACTTCACTTCACTTCACTCTTCACTTCACTTCACTCTTCACTTCCCCTCACTCTTCACATCACTCACTTCACTCTTCACTTCACTTCACTCTTCACTTCACTTCACTCTTCACTTCCTCCTCACTCTTCACATCACTTCACTCTTCACTTTACGTCACTCTTCACTTCACTTCACTCTTCACTTGCACCTCACTCTTCACAGCACTTCACTCTTCACTTCACTTCACTCTTCACTTCACTGTCACTTCACTCTTCACTTCACCTCACTCTTCACTCACGTCACTTTTCACTTCACTTCACTCTTCACTTCACTTCACTCTTCACTCCACTACACTCTTCACTTCACTTCACTCTTCACTTCACATCACTCTTCACTTCACTTCACTCTTCACTTCACTTCACTCTACACTTTACTTCACTCTTCACTTCACCTCACTCTGTCACATCACTTCACGCGTCACTTCACATCACGCTTCACTTCACTTCACGTCTTCACTCCACTTCACTCTTCACTTCACTTCACTCTTCACTTCACTTCACTCTTCACTTCACTTCACACTTCACTTCACTTCACTTCACTCTTCACATCACTGCACGCTCTGTCACGTCACTTCACTCTTCACTGTCCCATCACTCTTCACATCACTACACTTCACTCTTCACATCACTTCACTCTTCACTTCACTTCACTCTTCAGCATCCCCTCACTCTTCACTTCACTTCACTCTTCACTTCACCACACTCTTCACTTCACTTCACTTTTCCCTTCACTTCACTCTTCACTTTACTTCACTCTTCACGTCACCTCACTCTTCACATCACTTCACTCTTCACTTCACATCACTCTACACTTCACCACACTCTTCACTTCACTTCACTTTTCACTTCACTTCACTCTTCACTTCACTTCACTCTTCACTTCACCTCACTCTTCACATCACTTCACTCTTCACTTCACATCACTCTTCACGTCACTTCACTCTTCACTCCACTTCACTCTTCACTTCACTTCACTCTTCACATCACTTCACTCTTCACTTCACTTCACTCTTCACTTCACTTCACTTCACTCTTCACAACCCCTCACTCTTCACATCACTTCACTTCACTCTTCACTTCACTTCACTCTTCACATCCCCTCACTCTTCACTTCACCACACTCTTCTCTTCACTTCACTTGTCACTTCACTTCACTCTTCACTTCACTTCACTCTTCACGTCACCTCACTCTTCACATCACTTCACTCTTCACGTTCACATCACTCTTCACTTCACTTCACTCTTCACTCCACTTCACTCTTCACTTCACTTCACTCTTCACATCACTTCACTCTTCACTTCACTTCACTCTTCACTTCACTTCACTCTTCACTTCACTTCACACTTCACTTCACTTCACTTCACTTCACTCTTCACTTCACTTCACTCTTCACTTCACTTCACTCTTCACTTCCCCTCACTCTTCACATCACTTCACTTCACTCTTCACTTCACGTCACTCTTCACTTCACTTCACTCTTCACTTCCCCTCACTCTTCACATCACTTCACTCTTCACTTTACTTCACTCTTCACTTCACTTCACTCTTCACTTCACCTCACTCTTCACATCACTTCACTCTTCACCTCCCTTCACTCTTCACTTCACTTCACTCCTTACTTCACTTTACTCTTCACTTCACCTCACTCTTCACTTCACTTCACTTTTCACTTCACTTCAGCTCTTCACTTCACTGTCACTCTTCACTCCACTACACTCTTCACTTCACTTCACTCTGTCACTTCACATCACTCTTCACTTCACTTCACTCTTCACTTCACTTCACTCTTCACTTCCCCTCACTCTTCACATCACTTCACTCTTCACATCACTTCACTCTTCACTTCACTTCACTCTTCACTTCACCTCACTCTTCACATCACTTCACTCTTCACTTCACTTCACTCTTCACTTCACTTCACTCCTCACTTCACTTCATCTCTTCACTTCACCTCACTCTTCACTTCACATCACTCTACACTTCACCACACTCTTCACTTCACTTCACTTTTCACTTCACTTCACTCTTCACTTCACTTCACTCTTCACATCACTTCACTCTTCACTTCACTTCACTCTTCACTTCACTTCACTTCACTCTTCACAACCCCGCACTCTTCACATCACTTCACTTCACTCTTCACATCACTTCACTCTTCACTTCACTTCACTCTTCACATCCCCTCACTCTTCACTTCACCACACTCTTCACTTCACTTCACTTTTCACTTCACTTCACTCTTCACTTCACTTCACTCTTCACTTCACCTCACTCTTCACATCACTTCACTCTTCACTTCACATCACTCTTCACTTCACTTCACGTCTTCACTCCACTTCACGCTTCACTTCACTTCACTCTTCACATCACTTCACTCTTCACTTCACTTGCACTCTTCACTTCACTCACTCTTCACTTCACTTCACACTTCACTTCACTTCACTTCACTTCACTCTTCACTTCACTTCACTCTTCACTTCACTTCACTCTTCACTTCCCCTCACTCTTCACATCACTTCACTTCACTCTTCACTTCACTTCACTCTTCACTTCACTTCACTCTTCACGTCCCCTCACTCTTCACATCACTTCACTCTTCACTTTACTTCACTCTTCACTCACTTCACTCTTCACTTCACCTCACTCTTCACATCACTTCACTCTTCACTTCACTTCACTCTTCACTTCACTTCACTCCTCACTTCACTTCACTCTTCACTTCACCACACTCTTCACTTCACTTCACTTTTCACTTCACTTCACTCTTCACTTCACTTCACTCTTCACTCCACTACACTCTTCACTTCACTTCACTCTTCACATCACTTCACTCTTCACTTCACATCACTCTTCACTGTCACTTCACTCTTCACTCCACTTCTCTCTTCACTTCACTTCACTCTTCACATCACTTCACTCTTCACTTCACTTCACTCGTCACTTCACTTCACTTCACTCTGCACTTCCCCTCCCTCTTCACATCACTTCACTTCACTCTTCACATCACTTCACTCTTCACATCCCCTCACTCTTCACTTCACCACACTCTTCACTTCACTTCACTTTTCACTTCACTTCACTCTTCACTTCACTTCACTCTTCACTTCACCTCACTCTTCACATCACTTCACTCTTCACGTTCACATCACTCTTCACTTCACTTCACTCTTCACTCCACTTCACTCTTCACTTCACTTCACGTCTTCACATCACTTCACTCTTCACTTCACTTCACTCTTCACTTCACTTCACTCTTCACTTCACTTCACACTTCACTTCACTTCACTTCTCTGCACTCTTCACTTCACTTCACTCTTCACTTCACTTCACTCTTCACTTCCCCTCACTCTTCACATCATCTTCACTTCACTCTTCACTTCACTTCACTCTTCACTTCACTTCACTCTTCACTTCCCCTCACTCTTCACATCACTTCACTCTTCACTTTACTTCACTCTTCACTTCACTTCACTTCTTCACTTCACCTCACTCTTCACATCACTTCACTCTTCACTTCACTTCACTCTTCACTTCACTTCACTCCTCACTTCACTTCACTCTTCACTTCACCTCACTCTTCACTTCACTTCACTTTCACTTCACTTCACTCTGTCACTTCACTTCACTCTTCACTCCACTACACTCTTCACTTCACTTCACTCTTCACTTCACATCACTCTTCACTTCACTTCACTTCTTCACTTCACTTCACTCTACACTTTACTTCACTCCTCACTTCACCTCACTCTTCACATCACTTCACTCTTCACTTCACATCACTCTTCACTTCACTTCACTCTTCACTCCACTTCACTCTGCACTTCACTTCACTCTTCACATCACTTCACTCTTCACTTCACTTCACCCTTCACTTCACTTCACTCTTCACTTCACTTCACACTTCACTTCACTTCACTTCACTCTTCACATCACTTCACTCTTCACTTCACTTCACTCTTTACATCCCCTCACTCAGCACTTCACTTCACTCTTCACTTCACTTCACTCTTCACTTCACTTCACACTTCACTTCACTTCACTTCACTCTTCACTTCACTTCACTCTTCACTTCCCATCACCCTTCACTTCACTTCACTTCACTCTTCACATTCACTTCACTCTTCACTTCACTTCACTCTTCACTTCCCCTCACTCTTCACATCACTTCACTCTTCACTTTACTTCACTCTTCACTCACTTCCTCTTCACTTCACCTCACTCTTCACATCACTTCACTCTTCACTTCACTTCACGCTTCACTTCACTTCACTCCTCACTTCACTTCAATCTTCACTTCACCGTCACTCTTCACTTCACTTCACTTTCACTTCACTTCACTCTTCACTTCACTTCACTCTTCACATCACCTCACTCTTCACATCACTTCACTCTTCACGTCACATCACTCTTCACGTCACTCCACTCTTCACTCCACTTCACTCTTCACTTCACTTCACTCTTCACATCACTTCACTCTTCACTTCACTTCACTCTTCACTTCACTTTCACTTCACTCTTCACTTCCCCTCACTCTTCACATCACTTCACTTCACTCTTCACATCACTTCACTCTTCACTTCACTTCACTCTTCACATCCCCTCACTCTTCACTTCACCACACTCTTCATTTCACTTCACTTTTCACTTCACTCTTCACTTCACTTCACTCTTCACTTCACCTCACTCTTCACATCACTTAACTCTTCACTTCACATCACTCTTCACTTCACTTCACTCTTCACTCCACTTCACTCTTCACGTTCACTTCACTCTTCACATCACTTCACTCTTCACTTCACTTCACTCTTCACTTCACTTCACTTCACTCTTCACTTCCCCTCACTCTTCACATCACTTCACTTCACTCTTCACATCACTTCACTCTTCACTTCACTTCACTCTTCACATCCCCTCACTCTTCACTTCACCACACGTCTTCACTTCACTTCACTTTTCACTTCACTTCACTTCTTCACTTCACTTCACTCTTCACTTCACCTCACTCTTCACATCACTTCACTCTTCACTTCACATCACTCTTCACTTCACTTCACTCTTCACTCCACTTCACTCTTCACTTCACTTCACTCTTCACATCACTTCACTCTTCACTTCACGTCACTCTTCACTTCACTTCACTCTTCACTTCACTTCACACTTCACTTCACTTCACTTCTCTTCACTCTTCACTTCACTGTCACTCTTCACTTCACTTCACTCTTCACTTCCCCTCACTCTTCACATCACTTCACTTCACTCTTCACTTCACTTCACTCTTCACTTCCCCTCACTCTTCACATCACTTCACTTCACTCTTCACTTCACTTCACTCTTCACTTCCCCTCACTCTTCACATCACTTCACTCTTCACTTTTACTTCACTCTTCACTTCACTTCACTCTTCACATCCCCTCACTCTTCACTTCACTTCACTCTTCACTTCACTACACTCTTCACTTCACTTCACTTTTCACTTCACTTCACTCTTCACTTTACTTCACTCTTCACTTCACCTCACTCCTCACATCACTTCACTCTTCACTTCACATCACTCTACACTTCACCACACTCTTCACTTCACTGTCACTTTTCACTTCACTTCACTCTTCACTTCACTTCACTCTTCACTTCACCTCACTCTTCACATCACTTCACTCTTCACTTCACATCACTCTTCACTTCACTTCACTCTTCACTCCACTTCACTCTTCACATCACTTCACTCTTCACTTCACTTCACTCTTCACTTCACTTCACTCTTCACTTCACTTCACTTCACTCTTCACTTCCCCTCACTCTTCACATCACTTCACTTCACTCTTCACATCACTTCACTCTTCACTTCACTTCACTCTTCACATCCCCTCACTCTTCACTTCACCACACTCATCACTTCACTTCACTTTTCACTTCACTTCACTCTTCACTTCACTTCACTCTTCACTTCACCTCACTCTTCACATCACTTCACTCTTCACTTCACATCACTCTTCACTTCACTTCACTCTTCACTCCACTTCACGCCTCACTTCACTTCACTCTTCACATCACTGTCACTCTTCACTGTCACTTCACTCTTCACTTCACTTCACTCTTCACTTCACTTCACACTTCACTTTACTTCACTCTTCACTTCACTTCACTCTTCACTTCACTTCACTCTTCACATCACTTCACTCTTCACTTCACTTCACTCTTCACTTCACTTCACTTCACTCTTCACTTCCCCTCACTCTTCACATCACTTCACTTCACTCTTCACATCACTTCACTCTTCACTTCACTTCACTCTTCACATCCCCTCACTCTTCACTTCACCACACTCTTCACTTCACTTCACTTTTCACTTCACTTCACTCTTCACTTCACTTCACTCTTCACTTCACCTCACTCTTCACATCACTTCACTCTTCACTTCACATCACTCTTCACTTCACTTCACTCTTCACTCCACTTCACTCTTCACTTCACTTCACTCTTCACATCACTTCACTCTTCACTTCACTTCACTCTTCACTTCACTTCACTCGTCACTTCACTTCACACTTCACTTCACTTCACTTCTCTTCACTCTTCACTTCACTTCACTCTTCACTTCACTTCACTCTTCACTTCCCCTCACTCTTCACATCACTTTCACTTCACCGTCTTCACTTCACTTCACGTCTTCACTTCCCCCTCACTCTTCACATCACTTCACTTCACTCTTCACTTCACTTCACTCTTCACTTCCCCTCACTCTTCACATCACTTCACGTCTTCACTTTACTTCACTCTTCACTTCACGTCACTCTTCACATCCCCTCACTCTTCACTTCACTTCACTCTTCACTTCACTACACTCTTCACTTCACTTCACTTTTCACTTCACTTCACTCTTCACTTTACTTCACTCTTCACTTCACCTCACTCTTCACATCACTTCACTCTTCACTTCACATCACTCTACACTTCACCACACTCTTCACTTCACTTCACTTTCACTTCACTTCACTCTTCACTTCACTTTCACTCTTCACATCACTTCACTCTTCACTTCACATCACTCTACACTTCACCACACTCTTCACTTCACTTCACTTTTCACTTCACTTCACTCTTCACTTCACTTCACTCTTCACTTCACCTCACGCTTCACATCACTTCACTCTTCACTGTCACATCACTGCTTCACTTCACTTCACTCTTCACTCCACGTCACTCTTCACATCACTTCACTCTTCCCTTCACTTCACTCTTCACTTCACTTCACTCTTCACTTCACTTCACTTCACTCTTCACTTCCCCTCACTCTTCACATCACTTCACTTCACTCTTCACATCACTTCACTCTTCACTTCACTTCACTCTTCACATCCCCTCACTCTTCACTTCACCACACTCATCACTTCACTTCACTTTTCACTTCACTTCACTCTTCACTTCACTTCACTCTTCACTTCACCTCACTCTTCACATCACTTCACTCTTCACTTCACATCACTCTTCACTTCACTTCACTCTTCACTCCACTTCACTCTCACACACACCCCCCCCCCCCCTTGTCTGTTCTGCCCCGTCGCGTCTCACACACACCACATCACACCACACACCACACCACACCACACACCACACCACACCACACACCACACCACACCACACTCAACACCACACCACACACCACACCACACCACACACCACACCACACCCCACACCACACCACACCACACACTACAACCACACCACACGACAAGTCCACACCACACACCACACCACACCACACACCACACCACACCACACACCACACCACACCACACCACACACAAGTACCACTACCACACACCACACCACACCACACCACACACCACACCACACCTCACACCACACCATACCACACACCACACCACACCACACACCTCATGCACACCTCACACCACACCTCACCACACACCACACCACACCACACACCACACCACACCACACACAACACCACACCACACTCCACACCACACCACACACCACACCACTACCCCACTCACACCTCTCCTCACAACACACCTCACCTCTCACCACTCCACACCACACTCCACACCTCACCACACTCACCACACCACACACCACACCACACCCCTCACCACCTCACCACTACTCTACCTCACCACACACCACACCTCACCTCTCACCACTCACACCTCACTCTACACCACACCACTCTCCACCCCTCACCACACTCCACTCCTCTCCCCACTCCAATCCTACTCCTCACACCACACCTCTCCTCTACTCCACTCCTCTCCACTACACTAGTCCAAACCACTACCAATCCTAACCTCTATCCTACCCTCTCCACAACCAATCCAATCCACTCTCATGTCCTAACCTCTATCCTATCCTATCCTCTATCCTATCCTATCATATCCACTATCTTGTCCTATCCTCTATCCTATCCTATCCTCTATCCTATCCTACATATCCTCTATCTTGTCCTATCCTCTATCCTATCCTATCCTCTATCCTATCCTATCCTCTATCCTCTCCTATCCTATCCTATCCTATATCCTATCCTATCCTCTATCCTATCCTATCCTCTATCCTATCCTATCCTCTATCCTATCATATCCTCTATCCTATCCTATCCTCTATCCTATGCTATCCTCTATCCTATCCTATCCTCTATCATATCCTATCCTCTATCCTATCATATCCTCTATCTTATCCTATCCTCTATCCTATCCTATCCTCTATCCTATCCTATCCCCTATCCTATCCTATCCTCTATAGTATCCTATCCTCTATCTTGTCATATCCTCTATCCTATCCTATCCTCTATCCTATCATATCCTCTATCCTATCCTATCATATCCTCTATCTTGTCCTATCCTCTATCCTATCCTATCCTATCCTCTATCCTATCCTATCCTCTATCCTATCATATCCTCTATCCTATCCTATCCTCTATCCTATCCTATCCTCTATCCTACCCTATCCTATATCCTATCCTATCCTCTATCCTATCCTATCCTCTATCCTATCCTATCCTCTATCCTATCATATCCTCTATCCTATCCTATCGTCTATCCTATGCTATCCTCTATCCTATCCTATCCTCTATCATATCCTATCCTCTATCCTATCATATCCTCTATCTTATCCTATCCTCTATCCTATCCTATCCTCTATCCTATCCTATCCCCTATCCTATCCTATCATCTATAGTATCCTATCCTCTATCTTGTCATATCCTCTATCCTATCCTATCCTCTATCCTATCATATCCTCTATCCTATCCTATCATATCCTCTATCTTGTCCTATCCTCTATCCTATCCTATCCTATCCTCTATCCTATCCTATCCTCTATCCTATCCTATCCTCTATCCTATCATATCCTCTATCCTATGCTATCCTCTATCCTATCCTATCCTCTATCATATCCTATCCTCTATCCTATCATATCCTCTATCTTATCCTATCCTCTATCCTATCCTATCCTCTATCCTATCCTATCCCCTATCCTATCCTATCCTCTATAGTATCCTATACTCTATCATATCCTATCCTCTATCCTATCATATCTTCTATCTTATCCTATCCTCTATCCTACCCTATCCTCTATCCTATCCTATCCCCTATCCTATCCTATCCTCTATACTATCCTATCCTCTATCCTATCCTATCCTCTATCTTGTCATATCCTCTATCCTATCCTATCCTCTATCCTACCCTATCCTCTATCCTATCATATCCTCTATCTTGTCCTATCCTCTATCCTATCCTATCCTCTATCCTATCCTATCATATCCTCTATCTTGTCCTATCCTCTATCCTATCCTATCCTCTATCCTATCCTATCATATCCTCTATCTTGTCCTATCCTCTATCCTATCCTATCCTCTATCCTATCCTATCCTCTATCCTCTCCTATCCTATCCTATCCTATATCCTATCCTATCCTCTATCCTATCCTATCCTCTATCCTATCCTATCCTCTATCCTATCATATCCTCTATCCTATCCTATCCTCTATCCTATGCTATCCTCTATCCTATCCTATCCTCTATCATATCCTATCCTCTATCCTATCATATCCTCTATCTTATCCTATCCTCTATCCTATCCTATCCTCTATCCTATCCTATCCCCTATCCTATCCTATCCTCTATAGTATCCTATCCTCTATCTTGTCATATCCTCTATCCTATCCTATCCTCTATCCTATCATATCCTCTATCCTATCCTATCATATCCTCTATCTTGTCCTATCCTCTATCCTATCCTATCCTATCCTCTATCCTATCCTATCCTCTATCCTATCATATCCTCTATCCTATCCTATCCTCTATCCTATGCTATCCTCTATCCTATCCTATCCTCTATCATATCCTATCCTCTAACCTATCATATCCTCTATCTTATCCTATCCTCTATCCTATCCTATCCTCTATCCTATCCCCTATCCTATCCCATCCTCTATAGTATCCTATCCTCTATCTTGTCATATCCTCTATCCTATCCTATCCTCTATCCTATCATATCCTCTATCCTATCCTATCATATCCTCTATCTTGTCCTATCCTCTATCCTATCCTATCCTATCCTCTATCCTATCCTATCCTCTATCCTATCATATCCTCTATCCTATCCTATCCTCTATCCTATGCTATCCTCTATTCTATCCTATCCTCTATCATATCCTATCCTCTATCCTATCATATCCTCTATCTTATCATATCCTCTATCCTATCCTATCCTCTATCCTATCCTATCCCCTATCCTATCCTATCCTCTATCGTATCCTATCCTCAATCCTATCCTATCTTCTATCCTATCCTATCCTCTATCCTATCCTATCCTCTATCCTATCATATCCTCTATCTTATCCTATCCTCTATCCTATCCTATCCTCTATCCTACCCTATCCTCTATCCTATCATATCCTCTATCTTGTCCTATCCTCTATCCTATCCTATCCTCTATCCTATCATATCCTCTATCCTATCCTATCATATCCTGTATCATGTCCTATCCTCTATCCTATCCTATCCTCTATCCTATCCTATCCTATCCTATATCCTATCCTATCCTCTATCCTATCCTATCCTCTATCCTATCCTATCATCTATCTTGTCATACCCTCTATCCTATCCTATCCTCTATCCTATCATATCCTCTATCCTATCCTATCCTATCCTATATCCTATCCTATCCTCTATCCTATCCTATCCTGTATCCTATCCTATCCTCTATCCTATCATATCCTCTATCCTATCCTATCCTCTATCCTATGCTATCCTCTATCCTATCCTATCCTCTATCATATCCTATCCTCTATCCTATCATATCCTCTATCTTATCCTATCTTCTATCCTACCCTATACTCTATCCTATCCTATCCTCTATCCTATCCTATCCTCTATCATATCCTATCCTCTATCCTATCCTATCCTCTATACTATGCTATCCTCTATCCTATCCTATCCTCTATCCTATCCTATCCCCTATCCTATCCTATCCTCTATCGTATCCTATCCTCTATCCTATCCTATCTTCTATCCTATCCTATCCTCTATCCTATCCTATCCTCTATCCTATCATATCCTCTATCTTATCCTATCCTCTATCCTATCCTATCCTCTATCCTACCCTATCCTCTATCCTATCATATCCTCTATCTTGTCCTATCCTCTATCCTATCCTATCCTCTATCCTATCCTATCCTCTATCCTATCCTATCATATCCTCTATCTTGTCCTATCCTCTATCCTATCCTATCCTCTATCCTATCCTATCCTCTATCCTCTCCTATCCTATCCTATCCTATATCCTATCCTATCCTCTATCCTATCCTATCCTCTATCCTATCCTATCCTCTATCCTATCATATCCTCTATCCTATCCTATCCTCTATCCTATGCTATCCTCTATCCTATCCTATCCTCTATCATATCCTATCCTCTATCCTATCATATCCTCTATCTTATCCTATCCTCTATCCTATCCTATCCTCTATCCTATCCTATCCCCTATCCTATCCTATCCTCTATAGTATCCTATCCTCTATCTTGTCATATCCTCTATCCTATCATATCCTCTATCCTATCCTATCATATCCTCTGTCTTGTCCTATCCTCTATCCTATCCTATCCTATCCTCTATCCTATCCTATCCTCTATCCTATCATATCCTCTATCCTATCCTATCCTCTCTCCTATGCTATCCTCTATCCTATCCTATCCTCTATCATATCCTATCCTCTATCCTATCATATCCTCTATCCTATCCTATCCTCTATACTATGCTATCCTCTATCCTATCCTATCCTCTATCCTATCCTATCCCTATCCTATCCTATCCTCTATAGTATCCTATCCTCTATCCTATCCTATCTTCTATCCTATCCTATCCTCTATCCTATCCTATCCTCTATCCTATCATATCCTCTATCTTATCCTATCCTCTATCCTATCCTATCCTCTATCCTACCCTATCCTCTATCCTATCATATCCTCTATCTTGTCCTATCCTCTATCCTATCCTATCCTCTATCCTATCCTATCCTCTATCCTATCCTATCATATCCTCTATCTTGTCCTATCCTCTATCCTATCCTATCCTCTATCCTATCCTATCCTCTATCCTATCCTATCCTATCCTATCCTATATCCTATCCTATCCTCTATCCTATCCTATCCTCTATCCTATCCTATCCTCTATCCTATCATATCCTCTATCCTATCCTATCCTCTATCCTATGCTATCCTCTATCCTATCCTATCCTCTATCATATCCTATCCTCTATCCTATCATATCCTCTATCTTATCCTATCCTCTATCCTATCCTATCCTCTATCCTATCCTATCCCCTATCCTATCCTATCCTCTATAGTATCCTATCCTCTATCTTGTCATATCCTCTATCCTATCCTATCCTCTATCCTATCATATCCTCTATCCTATCCTATCATATCCTCTATCTTGTAATATCCTCTATCCTATCCTATCCTATCCTCTATCCTATCCTATCCTCTATCCTATCATATCCTCTATCCTATCCTATCCTCTATCCTATCCTATCCCCTATCCTATCCTATCCTCTATAGTATCCTATACTCTATCATATCCTATCCTCTATCGTATCCTATCCTCTATCCTATCCTATCTTCTATCCTATCCTATCCTCTATCCTATCCTATCCTCTATCCTATCATATCCTCTATCTTATCCTATCCTCTATCCTATCCTATCCTCTATCCTATCATATCCTCTATCCTATCATATCCTCTATCTTGTCCTATCCTCTATCCTATCCTATCCTCTATCCTATCCTATCCTCTATCATATCCTATCCTCTATCCTATCCTATCCTCTATACTATGCTATCCTCTATCCTATCCTATCCTCTATCCTATCCTATCCCCTATCCTATCCTATCCTCTATCGTATCCTATCCTCTACCCTATCCTACCTTCTATCCTATCCTATCCTCTATCCTTTCTTATCCTCTATCCTATCATATCCTCTATCTTATCCTATCCTCTATCCTATCCTATCCTCTATCCTACCCTATCCTCTATCCTATCATATCCTCTATCTTGTCCTATCCTCTATCCTATCCTATCCTCTATCCTATCCTATCCTCTATCCTATCCTATCATATCCTCTATCTTGTCCTATCCTCTATCCTATCCTATCCTCTATCCTATCCTATCCTCTATCCTATCCTATCCTATCCTATCCTATATCCTATCCTATCCTCTATCCTATCCTATCCTCTATCCTATCCTATCCTCTATCCTATCATATCCTCTATCCTATCCTATCCTCTATCCTATGCTATCCTCTATCCTATCCTATCCTCTATCATATCCTATCCTCTATCCTATCATATCCTCTATCTTATCCTATCCTCTATCCTATCCTATCCTCTATCCTATCCTATCCCCTATCCTATCCTATCCTCTATAGTATCCTATCCTCTATCTTGTCATATCCTCTATCCTATCCTATCCTCTATCCTATCCTATCATATCCTCTATCTTGTAATATCCTCTATCCTATCCTATCCTATCCTCTATCCTATCCTATCCTCTATCCTATCATATCCTCTATCCTATCCTATCCTCTATCCTATGCTATCCTCTATCCTATCCTATCCTCTATCATATCCTATCCTCTATCCTATCATATCCTCTATCTTATCCTATCCTCTATCCTATCCTATCCTCTATCCTATCCTATCCCCTATCCTATCCTATCCTCTATAGTATCCTATACTCTATCATATCCTATCCTCTATCCTATCATATCCTCTATCTTATCCTATCCTCTATCCTACCCTATCCTCTATCCTATCCTGTCCCCTATCCTATCCTATCCTCTATAGTATCCTATCCTCTATCCTATCCTATCCTCTATCTTGTCATATCCTCTATCCTATCCTATCCTCTATCCTATCATATCCTCTATCCTATACTATCATATCCTCTATCATGTCCTATCCTCTATCCTATCCTATCCTCTATCCTATCATATCCTCTATCCTATCCTATCCTATCCTATATCCTATCCTATCCTCTATCCTATCCTATCCTCTATCCTATCCTATCCTCTATCCTATGCTATCCTCTATCCTATCCTATCCTCTATCATATCCTATCCTCTATCCTATCATATCCTCTATCTTATCCTATCCTCTATCCTACCCTATACTCTATCCTATCCTATCCTCTATCCTATCCTATCCTCTATCATATCCTATCCTCTATCCTATCCTATCCTCTATACTATGCTATCCTCTATCCTATCCTATCCTCTATCCTATCCTATCCCCTATCCTATCCTATCCTCTATCGTATCCTATCCTCTATCCTATCCTATCCTATCCTCTATCCTATCCTATCCTCTATCCTATCATATCCTCTATCTTATCCTATCCTCTATCCTATCCTATCCTCTATCCTACCCTATCCTCTATCCTATCATATCCTCTATCTTGTCCTATCCTCTATCCTATCCTATCCTCTATCCTATCCTATCCTCTATCCTATCCTATCATATCCTCTATCTTGTCCTATCCTCTATCCTATCCTATCCTCTATCCTATCCTATCCTATCCTATCCTATATCCTATCCTATCCTCTATCCTATCCTATCCTCTATCCTATCCTATCCTCTCTCCTATCCTATACTCTATCCTATCCTATCCTCTATCCTATCATATCCTCTATCTTATCCTATCCTCTATCCTATCCTATCCTCTATCCTATCCTATCCTCTATCATATCCTATCCTTTATCCTATCCTATCCTCTATACTATCCTATCCTCTATCCTATCCTATCCTCTACCCTATCCTATCCTCTATCCTATCCTATCCTCTATTCTATCCTATCCTCTATCCTATCCTATCCTCTATCCTATCCTATCCTCTATCCTATCCTATCCTCTATCCTATCCTATCCTCTATCCTATCCTATCCTCTATCCTATCCTATCGTATCCTCTATCGTATCCTATCCTCTATCCTATCCTATCCTCTATCCTATCCTACTCTCTATCCTATCCTACTCTCTATCCTATCCTATCCTCTATCATATCCTATCCTCTATCCTATCCTATCCTCTATCCTATCCTACTCTCTATCCTATCCTACTCTCTATCCTATCCTATCCTCTATCATATCCTATCCTCTATCCTATCCTATCCTCTATCCTATCCTATCCTCTATCCTATCCTATCATATCCTCTATCTTGTCCTATCCTCTATCCTATCCTATCCTCTATCCTATCCTATCCTCTATCCTATCCTATCCTATCCTATCCTATATCCTATCCTATCCTCTATCCTATCCTATCCTCTATCCTATCCTATCCTCTATCCTATCATATCCTCTATCCTATCCTATCCTCTATCCTATCCTATCCTCTATCCTATCCTATCCTCTATCCTATCCTATCCTCTATCCTATCCTATCCTGTATCCTACCCTATCCTCTATCCTATCATATCCTCTATCTTGTCCTATCCTCTATCCTATCCTATCCTCTATCCCATCATATCCTCTATCCTATCCTATCATATCCTCTATCATGTCCTATCCTCTATCCTATCCTATCCTCTATCCTATCCTATCCTATCCTATCCTATATCCTATCCTATCCTCTATCCTATCCTATCCTCTATCCTATCACATCCTCTATCCTATCCTATCCTCTATCCTATGCTATCCTCTATCCTATCCTATCCTCTATCATATCCTATCCTCTATCCTATCATATCCTCTATCTTATCCTATCCTCTATCCTACCCTATACTCTATCCTATCCTATCCTCTATCCTATCCTATCCTCTATCATATCCTATCCTCTATCCTATCCTATCCTCTATACTATGCTATCCTCTATCCTATCCTATCCTCTATCCTATCCTATCCCCTATCCTATCCTATCCTCTATCGTATCCTATCCTCTATCCTATCCTATCTTCTATCCTATCCTATCCTCTATCCTATCCTATCCTCTATCCTATCATATCCTCTATCTTATCCTATCCTCTATCCTATCCTATCCTCTATCCTACCCCATCCTCTATCCTATCATATCCTCTATCTTGTCCTACCCTCTATCCTATCCTATCCTCTATCCTATCCTATCCTCTATCCTATCCTATCATATCCTCTATCTTGTCCTATCCTCTATCCTATCCTATCCTCTATCCTATCCTATCCTCTATCCTATCCTATCCTATCCTATATCCTATCCTATCCTCTATCCTATCCTATCCTCTATCCTATCCTATCCTCTATCCTATCATATCCTCTATCCTATCCTATCCTCTATCCTATCCTATCCTCTATCCTATCCTATCCTCTATCCTATCCTATCCTCTATCCTATCCTATCCTGTATCCTATCCTATCCTCTATCCTATCCTATCCTCTATCCTATTCTATCCTCTATCCTATCCAATACCCTATCCTATCCTCTATCCCATCCTATACTTAATCCTATCCTATACTGTATTATATCCTATCCTCTTTCCTATCCTCTATCATATCGTATCCTCTATCCTATCCTATCCTCTATCCTATCCAATCCTCTATCCTATCCTATAACATATCCTATCCTATCCTCTATCCTATCCTATCCTCTATCCTATCCTATCCTCTATCCTATCCTATCCTCTATCCTATCCTATCATATCCTCTATCTTGTCCTATCCTCTATCCTATCCTATCCTCTATCCTATCCTATCCTCTATCCTATCCTATCCTATCCTATATCCTATCATATCCTCTATCCTATACTATCCTCTATCCTATCCTATCCTCTATCCTATCCTATCGTATCCTCTATCGTATCCTATCCTCTATCCTATCCTATCCTCTATCCTATCCTACTCTCTATCCTATCCTACTCTCTATCCTATCCTATCCTCTATCATATCCTATCCTCTATCCTATCATATCCTCTATCCTATCCTATCCTCTATCCTATCATATCCTCTATCCTATCCTATCCTCTATCCTATCCTATCCTCTATCCTATCCTATCATCTATCTTATCCTATCCTCTATCCTATCCAATCCTCTATCCTATCCGATCCTCTATCATATCCTATCCTCTTCCCTATAATATCATCTATAATAACATATTCTCTATCCTATCCTATCCTCATATCGTCTCCTATCCTCTATGCTCTCCAATCCCCTATCCCATCCTCTATCCTATCCTATCCTCTATCCTATCCAATCCTCTATCCTATCCTATCCTCTATCCTATCATTTCCTCAATCTTATCCTATCCTCTATCGTATCCTATCCTCTATCCTATCCTATCCTCTATCCTATCCCATCCTATCGTCTACCGTCTCCTATCCTGAATCCGACCCAATCCCCTATCCTCTATCCTATCCTCTATCGTATCGTATCCTCTATCCTATCCAATCCTCTATCCTATCCGATCCTCTATCCTATCCTATCCTCTATAATATCGTATCCTCTATCATATCCTATCCTCATTCCTATAATATCATCTGTCCTATCCTATCCTCTATCCTATCCAATCCCCTATCCTATCCTCTATCGTATCCTATGCTCTATCCTATCCTATCATCTATCCTATCCTATCCTCTATCATATCCTATCCTCTATCATATCCTATCCTCATTCCTATAATATCATCTATCCTATCCTATCCTCTATCATATCCTATCCTCTATCCTATCCTATCCTCTATCCTATACTATCCTATCCTCTATCCTATCCTATCCTCTATCCTATCATATCCTCTAACTTATCCTATCCTCTTTCCTATCCTATCCTCTATCCTATCCTATCCTCTATCCTATCCTATCCTCTATCCTATCCTATCCTCTATCCTATCCTACCCTCTATCCTATCCATTCGTATCCTCTATCGTAACCTATCCTCTATCCTATCCTATCCTCTATCATATATTATCCTCTATCCTATCCTATCCTCTATCCTATCCTATCCTCTATCCTATCCTATCCTCTATCATATCCTATCCTCTATCCTATCCTATCCTCTATCCTATCCTGTCCTCTATTCTATCCTACCCTCTATCTTATCCGTTCGTATCCTCTATCGTATCCTATCCTCTATCCTATCCTATCCTCTATCCTATCCTATCCTCTATCTTATCGTATCCTCTATCCTATCATATCCTCTATCCTATGCTATCCTCTATCCTATCCTATCCTCTATCCTATCCTACCCTCTATCCTATCCTTTCGTATCCTCTATCGTATCCTATCCTCTATCCTATCCTATCCTATCCTCTATCCTATCCTATCCTCTATCTTATCCTATCCTCTATCCTATCCTATCCTCTATCCTATCCTATCCTCTATCCTATCCTATCCTCTATCCTATCCTATCCTCTATCCTATCCTATCCTGTATCCTATCCTATCCTCTATCCTATCCTATCCTCTATCCTATTCTATCCTCTATCCTATCCAATACCCTATCCTATCCTCTATCCCATCCTATACTTAATCCTATCCTATACTGTATTATATCCTATCCTCTTTCCTATCCTCTATCATATCGTATCCTCTATCCTATCCTATCCTCTATCCTATCCAATCCTCTATCCTATCCTATCCCATATCCTATCCTATCCTCTATCCTATCCTATCCTCTATCCTATCCTATCCTCTATCCTATCCTATCCTCTATCCTATCCTATCCTCTATCCTATCCTATCCTCTATCCTATCCTATCCTCTATCCTATCCTATCGTATCCTCTATCGTATCCTATCCTCTATCCTATCCTATCCTCTATCCTATCATACTCTCTATCCTATCCTATCCTCTATCATATCCTATCCTCTACCCTATCCTATCCTCTATCCTATCCTATCCTCTATCCTATCCTATCGTATCCTCTATCGTATCCTATCCTCTATCCTATCCTATCCTCTATCCTATCCTACTCTCTATCCTATCCTACTCTCTATCCTATCCTATCCTCTATCATATCCTATCCTCTATCCTATCCTATCCTCTATCCTATCCAATCCTCTATCCTATCCTATCCTCTATCCTATCCTATCGTATCCTCTATCGTATCCTATCCTCTATCCTATCCTATCCTCTATCCTATCCTACTCTCTATCCTATCCTACTCTCTATCCTATCCTATCCTCTATCCTATCCTATCCTCTATCCTATCCTATCCTCTATCCTATCCTATCCTCTATCCTATCCTATCCTCTATCCTATCCTATCGTATCCTCTATCGTATCCTATCCTCTATCCTATCCTATCCTCTATCCTATCCTACTCTCTATCCTATCCTACTCTCCATCCTATCCTATCCTCTATCATATCCTATCCTCTATCCTATCCTATCCTCTATCCTTTCCTACTCTCTATCCTATCCTACTCTCTATCCTATCCTATCCTCTATCATATCCTATCCTCTATCCTATCCTATCCTCTATCCTATCCTATCCTCTATCCTATCCTATCATATCCTCTATCTTGTCCTATCCTCTATCCTATCCTATCCTCTATCCTATCCTATCCTCTATCCTATCCTATCCTCTATCCTATCCTATCCTCTATCCTATCCTACCCTCTATCCTATCCATTCGTATCCTCTATCGTATCCTATCCTCTATCCTATCCTATCCTCTATCCTATCCTATCCTCTATCATATATTATCCTCTATCCTATCCTATCCTCTATCCTATCCTATCCTCTATCCTATCCTATCCTCTATCATATCCTATCCTCTATCCTATCCTATCCTCTATCCTATCCTGTCCTCTATTCTATCCTACCCTCTATCTTATCCGTTCGTATCCTCTATCGTATCCTATCCTCTATCCTATCCTATCCTCTATCCTATCCTATCCTCTATCTTATCGTATCCTCTATCCTATCCTATCCTCTATCCTATCCTATCCTCTATCCTATCCTATCCTCTATCCTATCCTACCCTCTATCCTATCCTTTCGTATCCTCTATCGTATCCTATCCTCTATCCTATCCTATCCTCTATCCTATCCTCTATCCTATCCTATCCTCTATCCTATCCTATCCTCTATCCTATCCTATCCTCTATCCTATCCTATCGTATCCTCTATCGTATCCTATCCTCTATCCTATCCTATCCTCTATCCTATCATACTCTCTATCCTATCCTATCCTCTATCATATCCTATCCTCTACCCTATCCTATCCTCTATCCTATCCTATCCTCTATCCTATCCTATCGTATCCTCTATCGTATCCTATCCTCTATCCTATCCTATCCTCTATCCTATCCTACTCTCTATCCTATCCTACTCTCTATCCTATCCTATCCTCTATCATATCCTATCCTCTATCCTATCCTATCCTCTATCCTATCCAATCCTCTATCCTATCCTATCCTCTATCCTATCCTATCGTATCCTCTATCGTATCCTATCCTCTATCCAATCCTATCCTCTATCCTATCCTACTCTCTATCCTATCCTACTCTCTATCCTATCCTATCCTCTATCATATCCTATCCTCTATCCTATCCTACTTTCTATCCTATCCTATCCTCTATCATATCCTATCCTCTATCCTATCCTATCCTCTATCCTATCCTATCCTCTATCCTATCCTATCATATCCTCTATCTTGTGCTATCCTCTATCCTATCCTATCCTCTATCCTATCCTATCCTCTATCCTATCCTATCCTATCCTATATCCTATCCTATCCTCTATCCTATCCTATCCTCTATCCTATCCTATCCTCTATCCTATCATATCCTGTATCCTATCCTATCCTCTATCCTATCCTATCCTCTATCCTATCCTATCCTCTATCCTATCCTATCCTCTATCCTATCCTATCCTGTATCCTATCCTATCCTCTATCCTATCCTATCCTCTATCCTATTCTATCCTCTATCCTATCCAATACCCTATCCTATCCTCTATCCCATCCTATTCTTAATCCTATCCTATACTGTATTATATCCTATCCTCTTTCCTATCCTCTATCATATCGTATCCTCTATCCTATCCTATCCTCTATCCTATCCAATCCTCTATCCTATCCTATCCCATATCCTATCCTATCCTCTATCCTATCCTATCCTCTATCCTATCCTATCCTCTATCCTATCCTATCCTCTATCCTATCCTATCCTCTATCCTATCCTATCCTCTATCCTATCCTATCCTCTATCCTATCCTATCCTCTATCCTATCCTATCGTATCCTCTATCGTATCCTATCCTCTATCCTATCCTATCCTCTATCCTATCATACTCTCTATCCTATCCTATCCTCTATCATATCCTATCCTCTATCCTATCCTATCCTCTATCCTATCCTACTCTCTATCCTATCCTATCCTCTATCATATCCTATCCTCTATCCTATCCTATCCTCTATCCTATCCTATCGTATCCTGTATCGTATCCTATCCTCTATCCTATCCTATCCTCTATCCTATCCTACTCTCTATCCTATCCTACTCTCTATCCTAGCCTATCCTCTATCATATCCTATCCTCTATCCTATCCTATCCTCTATCCTTTCCTACTCTCTATCCTATCCTACTCTCTATCCTATCCTATCCTCTATCATATCCTATCCTCTATCCTATCCTATCCTCTATCCTATCCTATCCTCTATCCTATCCTATCATATCCTCTATCTTGTCCTATCCTCTATCCTATCCTATCCTCTATCCTATCCTATCCTCTATCCTATCCTATCCTATCCTATATCCTATCCTATCCTCTATCCTATCCTATCCTCTATCCTATCCTATCCTCTATCCTATCATATCCTCTATCCTATCCTATCCTCTATCCTATCCTATCCTCTATCCTATCCTATCCTCTATCCTATCCTATCCTGTATCCTATCCTATCCTCTATCCTATCCTATCCTCTATCCTATTCTATCCTCTATCCTATCCAATACCCTATCCTATCCTCTATCCCATCCTATACTTAATCCTATCCTATACTGTATTATATCCTATCCTCTTTCCTATCCTCTATCATATCGTATCCTCTATCCTATCCTATCCTCTATCCTATCCAATCCTCTATCCTATCTTATCCCATATCCTATCCTATCCTCTATCCTATCCTATCGTATCCTCTATCGTATCCTATCCTCTATCCTATCCTTTCCTCTATCCTATCATACTCTCTATCCTATCCTATCCTCTATCATATCCTATCCTCTACCCTATCCTATCCTCTATCCTATCCTATCCTCTATTCTATCCTATCCTCTATCCTATCCTATCATCTATCCTATCCTATCCTCTATCCTATCCTACTCTCTATCCTATCCTATCCTCTATCATATCCTATCCTCTATCCTATCCTATCCTCTATCCTATCCTATCCTCTATCCTATCCTATCATATCCTCTATCTTGTCCTATCCTCTATCCTATCCTATCCTCTATCCTATCCTATCCTCTATCCTATCCTATCCTATCCTATATCCTATCCTATCCTCTATCCTATACTATCCTCTATCCTATCCTATCCTCTATCCTATCCTATCGTATCCTCTATCGTATCCTATCCTCTATCCTATCCTATCCTCTATCCTATCCTACTCTCTATCCTATCCTACTCTCTATCCTATCCTATCCTCTATCATATCCTATCCTCTATCCTATCATATCCTCTATCCTATCCTATCCTCTATCCTATCATATCCTCTATCCTATCCTATCCTCTATCCTATCCTATCCTCTATCCTATCCTATCATCTATCTTATCCTATCCTCTATCCTATCCAATCCTCTATCCTATCCGATCCTCTATCATATCCTATCCTCTTCCCTATAATATCATCTATAATAACATATTCTCTATCCTATCCTATCCTCATATCGTCTCCTATCCTCTATGCTATCCAATCCCCTATCCCATCCTCTATCCTATCCTATCCTCTATCCTATCCAATCCTCTATCCTATCCTATCCTCTATCCTATCATTTCCTCTATCTTATCCTATCCTCTATCGTATCCTATCCTCTATCCTATCCTATCCTCTATCCTATCCCATCCTATCGTCTACCGTCTCCTATCCTGAATCCGACCCAATCCCCTATCCTCTATCCTATCCTCTATCGTATCGTATCCTCTATCCTATCCAATCCTCTATCCTATCCGATCCTCTATCCTATCCTATCCTCTATAATATCGTATCCTCTATCATATCCTATCCTCATTCCTATAATATCATCTGTCCTATCCTATCCTCTATCCTATCCAATCCCCTATCCTATCCTCTATCGTATCCTATGCTCTATCCTATCCTATCATCTATCCTATCCTATCCTCTATCATATCCTATCCTCTATCATATCCTATCCTCATTCCTATAATATCATCTATCCTATCCTATCCTCTATCATATCCTATCCTCTATCCTATCCTATCCTCTATCCTATACTATCCTATCCTCTATCCTATCATATCCTCTAACTTATCCTATCCTCTTTCCTATCCTATCCTCTATCCTATCCTATCCTCTATCCTATCCTATCCTCTATCCTATCCTACCCTCTATCCTATCCATTCGTATCCTCTATCGTATCCTATCCTCTATCCTATCCTATCCTCTATCCTATCCTATCCTCTATCATATATTATCCTCTATCCTATCCTATCCTCTATCCTATCCTATCCTCTATCCTATCCTATCCTCTATCATATCCTATCCTCTATCCTATCCTATCCTCTATCCTATCCTGTCCTCTATTCTATCCTACCCTCTATCTTATCCGTTCGTATCCTCTATCGTATCCTATCCTCTATCCTATCCTATCCTCTATCCTATCCTATCCTCTATCTTATCGTATCCTCTATCCTATCCTATCCTCTATCCTATCCTATCCTCTATCCTATCCTATCCTCTATCCTATCCTACCCTCTATCCTATCCTTTCGTATCCTCTATCGTATCCTATCCTCTATCCTATCCTATCCTCTATCCTATCCTATCCTCTATCTTATCCTATCCTCTATCCTATCCTATCATCTACCCTGTCCTATCCTCTATCCTCTCCTATCCTCTATCATATCCTATCCTCTATCCTATACTATCCTCTATCCTATCCAATCCCCTATTCTATCCTCTATCGTATCCTGTGCTCTACCCTATCCATTCGTATCCTCTATCGTATCCTATCCTCTATCCTATCCTATCCTCTATCCTATCCTATCCTCTATCTTATCCTATCCTCTATGCTATCCTATCCTCTATCATATCCTATCCTCTATAATATCGTATCCTCTATCATATCCTATCCTCATTCCTATAATATCATCTGTCCTATCCTATCCTCTATCCTATCCAATCCCCTATCCTATCCTCTATCGTATCCTATGCTCTATCCTATCCTATCATCTATCCTATCCTATCCTCTATCATATCCTATCCTCTATCATATCCTATCCTCATTCCTATAATATCATCTATCCTATCCTATCCTCTATCATATCCTATCCTCTATCCTATCCTATCCTCTATCCTATCCAATCCCCTATTCTATCCTCTATCGTATCCTGTGCTCTACCCTATCCATTCGTATCCTCTATCGTAACCTATCCTCTATCCTATCCTATCCTCTATCCTATCCTATCCTCTATCTTATCCTATCCTCTATGCTATCCTATCCTCTATCGTATCCTATCCTCTATCCTGTCCTATCCTCTATCCTATCCTATCCTCTATGTTATCCTATCCTCTATCCTATCCTATATACTATCCTATCCTCTATCCTATCCTATCCTCTGTCCTATCCTATCCTCGATCCTATCCTATCTTCTATCCTATCCTATCGTCTATCCTATCATATCCTCTATCTTATAATATCCTCTATCCTATCCTATCCTCTATCCTATCCTATCCTCTATCCTATCCTACCCTCTATCATATCCTGTCCTCTATCCTATCCTATCCTCTATCCTATCCTACCCACTATCCTATCCTATCCTATCCTCTATCATATCCCATCCTCTATCCTATCCTATCCTCTATCCTATCCTATCCTCTATCCTATCATATCCTCTATCTTATCCTATCCTCTATCCTATCCTATCATCTATCCTATCCTATCCTCTATCCTATCCTATCCTCTATCATATCCTATCCTCTATCCTATCCTATCCTCTGTCCTATCCTATCCTCGATCCTATCCTATCTTCTATCCTATCCTATCGTCTATCCTATCATATCCTCTATCTTATAATATCCTCTATCCTATCCTATCCTCTATCCTATCCTATCCTCTATCCTATCCTATCCTCTATCCTATCCTACCCTCTATCATATCCTGTCCTCTATCCTATCCTATCCTCTATCCTATCCTACCCACTATCCTATCCTATCCTATCCTCTATCATATCCCATCCTCTATCCTATCCTATCCTCTATCCTATCCTATCCTCTATCCTATCATATCCTCTATCTTATCCTATCCTCTATCCTATCCTATCATCTATCCTATCCTATCCTCTATCCTATCCTATCCTCTATCATATCCTATCCTCTATCCTATCCTATCCTCTATCCTATCCTATCCTCTATCCTATCCTATCCTCTACCCTATCCTATCGTATCCTCTATCCTATCCTATCCTCTATCATATCCAATCCTCTATCCTATCCGATCCTCTATCATATCCTATCCTCTTTCCTATCCTCTATCCTATCCTATCCTATCCTATCCTCTACCATCTCCTATCCTGTATCCGATCCAATCCCCTATCGTCTACCGTATCATATTCTCTATCCTATCCTCTATAGTATCGTATTATCTATCCAATCCAATCCTCTATCCCATCCTTGCCACTATCTTATACTATCCTCTATAATATCCTATTTTCTATAAGATCGTAACCTCTATCCTATACTGTCCTCTATCCTATCCTATCCTCTATCCTATCCTATACTCTATCCTATCCTATCGTATCCTCTATCGTATCCTATCCTCTATGCTATCCTATCCTCTATCCTATCCTATCCTCTATCCTATCCTATCATCTATCTTATCCTATCCTCTATCCTATCCAATCCTCTATCCTATCCGATCCTCTATCATATCCTATCCTCTTCCCTATAATATCATCTATAATAACATATTCTCTATCCTATCCTATCCTCATATCGTCTCCTATCCTCTATGCTATCCAATCCCCTATCCCATCCTCTATCCTATCCTATCCTCTATCCTATCCAATCCTCTATCCTATCCTATCCTCTATCCTATCATTTCCTCTATCTTATCCTATCCTCTATCGTATCCTATCCTCTATCCTATCCTATCCTCTATCCTATCCCATCCTATCGTCTACCGTCTCCTATCCTGAATCCGACCCAATCCCCTATCCTCTATCCTATCCTCTATCGTATCGTATCCTCTATCCTATCCAATCCTCTATCCTATCCGATCCTCTATCCTATCCTATCCTCTATAATATCGTATCCTCTATCATATCCTATCCTCATTCCTATAATATCATCTGTCCTATCCTATCCTCTATCCTATCCAATCCCCTATCCTATCCTCTATCGTATCCTATGCTCTATCCTATCCTATCATCTATCCTATCCTATCCTCTATCATATCCTATCCTCTATCATATCCTATCCTCATTCCTATAATATCATCTATCCTATCCTATCCTCTATCATATCCTATCCTCTATCCTATCCTATCCTCTATCCTATACTATCCTATCCTCTATCCTATCATATCCTCTAACTTATCCTATCCTCTTTCCTATCCTATCCTCTATCCTATCCTATCCTCTATCCTATCCTATCCTCTATCCTATCCTACCCTCTATCCTATCCATTCGTATCCTCTATCGTATCCTATCCTCTATCCTATCCTATCCTCTATCCTATCCTATCCTCTATCATATATTATCCTCTATCCTATCCTATCCTCTATCCTATCCTATCCTCTATCCTATCCTATCCTCTATCATATCCTATCCTCTATCCTATCCTATCCTCTATCCTATCCTGTCCTCTATTCTATCCTACCCTCTATCTTATCCGTTCGTATCCTCTATCGTATCCTATCCTCTATCCTATCCTATCCTCTATCCTATCCTATCCTCTATCTTATCGTATCCTCTATCCTATCCTATCCTCTATCCTATCCTATCCTCTATCCTATCCTATCCTCTATCCTATCCTACCCTCTATCCTATCCTTTCGTATCCTCTATCGTATCCTATCCTCTATCCTATCCTATCCTCTATCCTATCCTATCCTCTATCTTATCCTATCCTCTATCCTATCCTATCATCTACCCTGTCCTATCCTCTATCCTCTCCTATCCTCTATCATATCCTATCCTCTATCCTATACTATCCTCTATCCTATCCAATCCCCTATTCTATCCTCTATCGTATCCTGTGCTCTACCCTATCCATTCGTATCCTCTATCGTATCCTATCCTCTATCCTATCCTATCCTCTATCCTATCCTATCCTCTATCTTATCCTATCCTCTATGCTATCCTATCCTCTATCATATCCTATCCTCTATAATATCGTATCCTCTATCATATCCTATCCTCATTCCTATAATATCATCTGTCCTATCCTATCCTCTATCCTATCCAATCCCCTATCCTATCCTCTATCGTATCCTATGCTCTATCCTATCCTATCATCTATCCTATCCTATCCTCTATCATATCCTATCCTCTATCATATCCTATCCTCATTCCTATAATATCATCTATCCTATCCTATCCTCTATCATATCCTATCCTCTATCCTATCCTATCCTCTATCCTATCCAATCCCCTATTCTATCCTCTATCGTATCCTGTGCTCTACCCTATCCATTCGTATCCTCTATCGTAACCTATCCTCTATCCTATCCTATCCTCTATCCTATCCTATCCTCTATCTTATCCTATCCTCTATGCTATCCTATCCTCTATCGTATCCTATCCTCTATCCTGTCCTATCCTCTATCCTATCCTATCCTCTATGTTATCCTATCCTCTATCCTATCCTATATACTATCCTATCCTCTATCCTATCCTATCCTCTGTCCTATCCTATCCTCGATCCTATCCTATCTTCTATCCTATCCTATCGTCTATCCTATCATATCCTCTATCTTATAATATCCTCTATCCTATCCTATCCTCTATCCTATCCTATCCTCTATCCTATCCTACCCTCTATCATATCCTGTCCTCTATCCTATCCTATCCTCTATCCTATCCTACCCACTATCCTATCCTATCCTATCCTCTATCATATCCCATCCTCTATCCTATCCTATCCTCTATCCTATCCTATCCTCTATCCTATCATATCCTCTATCTTATCCTATCCTCTATCCTATCCTATCATCTATCCTATCCTATCCTCTATCCTATCCTATCCTCTATCATATCCTATCCTCTATCCTATCCTATCCTCTGTCCTATCCTATCCTCGATCCTATCCTATCTTCTATCCTATCCTATCGTCTATCCTATCATATCCTCTATCTTATAATATCCTCTATCCTATCCTATCCTCTATCCTATCCTATCCTATCCTCTATCCTATCCTATCCTCTATCCTATCCTACCCTCTATCATATCCTGTCCTCTATCCTATCCTATCCTCTATCCTATCCTACCCACTATCCTATCCTATCCTATCCTCTATCATATCCCATCCTCTATCCTATCCTATCCTCTATCCTATCCTATCCTCTATCCTATCATATCCTCTATCTTATCCTATCCTCTATCCTATCCTATCATCTATCCTATCCTATCCTCTATCCTATCCTATCCTCTATCATATCCTATCCTCTATCCTATCCTATCCTCTATCCTATCCTATCCTCTATCCTATCCTATCCTCTACCCTATCCTATCGTATCCTCTATCCTATCCTATCCTCTATCATATCCAATCCTCTATCCTATCCGATCCTCTATCATATCCTATCCTCTTTCCTATCCTCTATCCTATCCTATCCTATCCTATCCTCTACCATCTCCTATCCTGTATCCGATCCAATCCCCTATCGTCTACCGTATCATATTCTCTATCCTATCCTCTATAGTATCGTATTATCTATCCAATCCAATCCTCTATCCCATCCTTGCCACTATCTTATACTATCCTCTATAATATCCTATTTTCTATAAGATCGTAACCTCTATCCTATACTGTCCTCTATCCTATCCTATCCTCTATCCTATCCTATACTCTATCCTATCCTATCGTATCCTCTATCGTATCCTATCCTCTATGCTATCCTATCCTCTATCCTATCCTATCCCCTATCCTATCCTCTATCCTATCCTATCCTCTATCCTATCCTATCCTCTATCATATCCTATCCTCTATCCTATCCAATCCTCTATCTTATCCTATCCTCCATTCTATCCTATCGTATCCTCTATCCTATCCTATCGTATCCTCTATCCTATCCTATCCTCTATCCTATCCTATCCTCTATCCTATCATATCCTCTAACTTATCCTATTCTCTATCCTATCCTATCCTCTATCCTATCCTATCGTATCCTCTATCCTATCCTATCGTATCCTCTATTCTATCCTATCCTCTATCCTATCCTATCCTCTATCCTATCCTATCCTCTATCCTATCCTATCCTCTAAACTATCCTCTATCCTATCCTCTATCCTATCCTATCCTCTATCCTATCCTATCCTCTATATTATCCTATCCTCTATCCTATCGTATCCTCTAACTTATCCTATCCTCTTTCCTATCCTATCCTCTATCCTATCCTATCCTCTATCCTATCCTATCCTCTATCATATCCTATCCTCTATCCTATTCTATCCTCTATCCTATCCTATCCTCTATCCTATCCTACCCTCTATCCCATCCATTCGTATCCTCTATCCTATCCTATCCTCTATCCTATCCTACCCTATATCCTATCCTTTCGTATCCTCTATCGTATCCTATCCTCTATCCTATCCTATCCTCTATCCTATCCTATCCTCTATCCTCTCCTATCCTCTATCATATCCTATCCTCTATCCTATCCTATCCTCTATCCTATCCAATCCCCTATCCTATCCTCTATCGTATCCTATGCTCTATCCTATCCATTCGTATCCTCTATCCTATCCTATCCTGTATCCTATCCTATCCTCTATCCTATCCTATCCTCTGTCATATCCTGTCCTCTATCCTATCCTATCCTCTATCCTATCCTACCCACTATCCTATCCTATCCTATCCTCTATCGTATCCTATCCTCTATCCTATCCTATCGTCTATCCTATCATATCCTCTATCTTATAATATCCTCTATCCTATCCTATCCTGTATCCTATCCTAGCCTCTATCCTATCCTATCCTCTGTCATATCCTGTCCCCTATCCTATCCTGTCCTCTATCCTATCCTACCCACTATCCTATCCTATCCTATCCTCTATCGTATCCTACCCACTATCCTATCCTATCCTATCCTCTATCATATCCTATCCTCTATCCTATCCTATCCTCTATCCTATCCTATCCTCTATCCTATCCTATCCTCTACCCTATCCTATCGTATCCTCTATCCTATCCTATCCTCTATCCTATCCAATCCTCTATCCTATCCGATCCTCTATCATATCCTATCCTCTTTCCTATCCTCTATCCTATCCTATTCTCTATCCTATCCTATCCTATCCTCTACCATCTCCTATCCTGTATAAGATCCAAACCCCTATCGTCTACCGTATCATATTCTCTATCCTATCCTCTATAGTATCGTATTATCTATCCTATCCAATCCTCTATCCTATCCTTTCCACTATCTTATACTTTAATCTATAATATCCTATTTTCTATAAGATCGTAACCTCTATCCTATACTGTCCTCTATCCTATCCTATCCTCTATCCTATCCTATACTCTATCCTATCCTATCGTATCCTCTATCGTATCCTATCCTCTATGCTATCCTATCCTCTATCCTATCCAATCCCCTATCCTATCCTCTATCCTATCCTATCCTCCCTATCCTATCCTCTATCATATCCTATCCTCTATCCTATCCAATCCTCTATCCTGTCCTATCCTCTATCCTCTCCTATCCTCTATCATATCCTATCCTCTATCCTATCCTATCCTCTATCCTATCCTACCCTCTATCCTATCCATTCGTATCCTCTATCCTATCCTATCCTCTATCCTATCCTACCCTATATCCTATCCTTTCGTATCCTCTATCGTATCCTATCCTCTATCCTATCCTATCCTCTATCCTATCCTATCCTCTATCCTCTCCTATCCTCTATCATATCCTATCCTCTATCCTATCCTATCCTCTATCCTATCCAATCCCCTATCCTATCCTCTATCGTATCCTATGCTCTATCCTATCCATTCGTATCCTCTATCCTATCCTATCCTGTATCCTATCCTATCCTCTATCCTATCCTATCCTCTGTCATATCCTGTCCTCTATCCTATCCTATCCTCTATCCTATCCTACCCACTATCCTATCCTATCCTATCCTCTATCGTATCCTATCCTCTATCCTATCCTATCGTCTATCCTATCATATCCTCTATCTTATAATATCCTCTATCCTATCCTATCCTGTATCCTATCCTATCCTCTGTCATATCCTGTCCCCTATCCTATCCTGTCCTCTATCCTATCCTACCCACTATCCTATCCTATCCTATCCTCTATCGTATCCTACCCACTATCCTATCCTATCCTATCCTCTATCATATCCTATCCTCTATCCTATCCTATCCTCTATCCTATCCTATCCTCTATCCTATCCTATCCTCTACCCTATCCTATCGTATCCTCTATCCTATCCTATCCTCTATCCTATCCAATCCTCTATCCTATCCGATCCTCTATCATATCCTATCCTCTTTCCTATCCTCTATCCTATCCTATTCTCTATCCTATCCTATCCTATCCTCTACCATCTCCTATCCTGTATAAGATCCAAACCCCTATCGTCTACCGTATCATATTCTCTATCCTATCCTCTATAGTATCGTATTATCTATCCTATCCAATCCTCTATCCTATCCTTTCCACTATCTTATACTTTAATCTATAATATCCTATTTTCTATAAGATCGTAACCTCTATCCTATACTGTCCTCTATCCTATCCTATCCTCTATCCTATCCTATACTCTATCCTATCCTATCGTATCCTCTATCGTATCCTATCCTCTATGCTATCCTATCCTCTATCCTATCCAATCCCCTATCCTATCCTCTATCCTATCCTATCCTCCCTATCCTATCCTCTATCATATCCTATCCTCTATCCTATCCAATCCTCTATCCTGTCCTATCCTCTATCCTCTCCTATCCTCTATCATATCCTATCCTCTATCCTATCCAATCCTCTATCCTATCCGATCCTCTATCATATCCTATCCTCTTTCCTATCCTCTATCCTATCCTATTCTCTATACTATCCTATCCTCTATCCTATCCTACCCACTATCCTATCCATTCGTATCCTCTATCCTATCCTATCCTCTATCCTATCCTATCCTCTATCATATCCTATCCTCTATCCTATTCTATCCTCTATCCTATCCTATCCTCTATCCTATCCTACCCTCTATCCTATCCATTCGTATCCTCTATCCTATCCTATCCTCTATCCTATCCTACCCTCTATCCTATCCTTTCGTATCCTCTATCGTATCCTATCCTCTATCCTATCCTATCCTCTATCCTATCCTATCCTCTATCTTATCCTATCCTCTATCCTATCCTATCATCTATCCTGTCCTATCCTCTATCCTCTCCTATCTTCTATCATATCCTATCCTCTATCCTATCCTATCCTCTATCCTATCCAATCCCCTATCCTATCCTCTATCGTATCCTATGCTCTATCCTATCCATTCGTATCCTCTATCGTATCCTATCCTCTATCCTGTCCTATCCTCTATCCTATCCTATCGTCTATCCTATCATATCCTCTATCTTATAATATCCTCTATCCTATCCTATCCTGTATCCTATCCTAGCCTCTATCCTATCCTATCCTCTGTCATATCCTGTCCTCTATCCTATCCTGTCCTCTATCCTATCCTACCCACTATCCTATCCTATCCTATCCTCTATCGTATCCTATCCTCTATCCTATCCCATCCTCTATCCTATCCTATCCTCTATCCTATCTTATCCTATCCTCTATCCTATCCTATCCTCTATCCTATCCTGTCCTCTATCCTATCCTACCCACTATCCTATCCTATCCTATCCTCTATCATATCCTATCCTCTATCCTATCCTATCCTCTATCCTATCCTATCCTCTATCCTATCCTATCCTCTACCCTATCCTATCGTATCCTCTATCCTATCCTATCCTCTATCCTATCCAATCCTCTATCCTATCCGATCCTCTATCATATCCTATCCTCTTTCCTATCCTCTATCCTATCCTATTCTCTATCCTATCCTATCCTATCCTCTACCATCTCCTATCCTGTATAAGATCCAAACCCCTATCGTCTACCGTATCATATTCTCTAACCTATCCTCTATAGTATCGTATTATCTATCTTATCCAATCCTCTATCCTATCCTTTCCACTATCTTATACTTTAATCTATAATATCCTATTTTCTATAAGATCGTAACCTCTATCCTATACTGTCCTCTATCCTATCCTATCCTCTATCCTATCCTATACTCTATCCTATCCTATCGTATCCTCTATCGTATCCTATCCTCTATGCTATCCTATCCTTTATCCTATCCAATCCCCTATCCTATCCTCTATCCTATCCTATCCTCCCTATCCTATCCTCTATCATATCCTATCCTCTATCCTATCCAATCCTCTATCCTGTCCTATCCTCTATCCTCTCCTATCCTCTATCATATCCTATCCTCTATCCTATCCAATCCTCTATCCTATCCGATCCTCTATCATATCCTATCCTCTTTCCTATCCTCTATCCTATCCTATTCTCTATACTATCCTATCCTCTATCCTATCCTACCCACTATCCTATCCAATCCTATCCTCTTTCGTCTCCTATCCTCTATCCTATCCTATCCTCTATCCTATCCTATCCTCTATCTTATCCTATCCTCTATCCTATCCTATCCTCTATCCTATCCTACCCTCTACCCTATCCTATCGTATCCTCTATCCTATCCTATCCTCTATCCTATCCAATCCTCTATCCTATCCGATCCTCTATCCTATCCTATCCTCTATCTTATCCTATCCTCTATCCTATCCTATTATCTATCCTGTCCTATCCTCTATCCTATCCTATCCTCTATCATATCCTATCCTCTATCCTATCCTATCCTCTATCCTATCCTATCCTCTATCCTATCCTATCGTATCCTCCATCCTATCCTATCCTCTATCATATCCTATCCTCTATCGTATCCAATCCTCTATCCTATCCTATCCTCCATCCTATCCTATCGTATCCTCTATCCTATCCTATCGTATCCTCTATCCTATCCAATCCTCTATCCTATCCAATCCTCTATCCTATCCTATCCTCTATCATATCCTATCCTCTTTCCTATCCTATCCTCTATCCTATCCTATCCTCTATCCTATCCTATCCTCTATCATATCCTATCCTCTATCCTATTCTATCCTCTATCCTATCCTATCCTCTATCCTATCCTACCCTCTATCCTATCCATTCGTATCCTCTATCCTATCCTATCCTCTATCCTATCCTATCCTCTATCATATCCTATCCTCTATCCTATTCTATCCTCTATCCTATCCTATCCTCTATCCTATCCTACCCTCTATCCTATCCATTCGTATCCTCTATCCTATCCTATCCTCTATCCTATCCTACCCTCTATCCTATCCTTTCGTATCCTCTATCGTATCCTATCCTCTATCCTATCCTATCCTCTATCTTATCCTATCCTCTATCCTATCCTATCATCTATCCTGTCCTATCCTCTATCCTCTCCTATCTTCTATCATATCCTATCCTCTATCCTATCCTATCCTCTATCCTATCCAATCCCCTATCCTATCCTCTATCGTATCCTATGCTCTATCCTATCCATTCGTATCCTCTATCGTATCCTATCCTCTATCCTGTCCTATCCTCTATCCTATCCTATCGTCTATCCTATCATATCCTCTATCTTATAATATCCTCTATCCTATCCTATCCTGTATCCTATCCTAGCCTCTATCCTATCCTATCCTCTGTCATATCCTGTCCTCTATCCTATCCTGTCCTCTATCCTATCCTACCCACTATCCTATCCTATCCTATCCTCTATCGTATCCTATCCTCTATCCTATCCCATCCTCTATCCTATCCTATCCTCTATCCTATCTTATCCTATCCTCTATCCTATCCTATCCTCTATCCTATCCTGTCCTCTATCCTATCCTACCCACTATCCTATCCTATCCTATCCTCTATCGTATCCTATCCTCTATCCTATCCCATCCTCTATCCTATCCTATCCTCTATCCTATCTTATCCTATCCTCTATCCTATCCTATCCTCTATCCTATCCTATTCTCTATCCTATCCTATCCTCTATCATATCCTATCCTCTATCCTATCCTATCCTCTATCCTATCCTATCCTCTATCCTATCCTATCCTCTACCCTATCCTATCGTATCCTCTATCCTATCCTATCCTCTATCCTATCCAATCCTCTATCCTATCCGATCTTCTATCATATCCTATCCTCTTTCCTATCCTCTATCCTATCCTATTCTCTATCCTATCCTATCCTATCCTCTACCATCTCCTATCCTGTATCCGATCCAATCCCCTATCGTCTACCGTATCATATTCCCTATCCAATCCTCTATCCTATCCTATCCTCCATCCTATCCTATCGTATCCTCTATCCTATCCTATCGTATCCTCTATCCTATCCTATCCTCTATCCTATCCTATCCTCTATCCTATCCTATCCTCTATCCTACCATATCCTCTAACTTATCCTATTCTCTATCCTATCCTATCCTCTATCATATCCTATCCTCTATCCTATCCAATCCTCTATCCTGTCCTATCCTCTATCCTCTCCTATCCTCTATCATATCCTATCCTCTATCCTATCCAATCCTCTATCCTATCCGATCCTCTATCATATCCTATCCTCTTTCCTATCCTCTATCCTATCCTATTCTCTATACTATCCTATCCTCTATCCTATCCTACCCACTATCCTATCCAATCCTATCCTCTTTCGTCTCCTATCCTCTATCCTATCCTATCCTCTATCCTATCCTATCCTCTATCTTATCCTATCCTCTATCCTATCCTATCCTCTATCCTATCCTACCCTCTACCCTATCCTATCGTATCCTCTATCCTATCCTATCCTCTATCCTATCCAATCCTCTATCCTATCCGATCCTCTATCCTATCCTATCCTCTATCTTATCCTATCCTCTATCCTATCCTATTATCTATCCTGTCCTATCCTCTATCCTATCCTATCCTCTATCATATCCTATCCTCTATCCTATCCTATCCTCTATCCTATCCTATCCTCTATCCTATCCTATCGTATCCTCCATCCTATCCTATCCTCTATCATATCCTATCCTCTATCGTATCCAATCCTCTATCCTATCCTATCCTCCATCCTATCCTATCGTATCCTCTATCCTATCCTATCGTATCCTCTATCCTATCCAATCCTCTATCCTATCCAATCCTCTATCCTATCCTATCCTCTATCATATCCTATCCTCTTTCCTATCCTATCCTCTATCCTATCCTATCCTCTATCCTATCCTATCCTCTATCATATCCTATCCTCTATCCTATTCTATCCTCTATCCTATCCTATCCTCTATCCTATCCTACCCTCTATCCTATCCATTCGTATCCTCTATCCTATCCTATCCTCTATCCTATCCTATCCTCTATCATATCCTATCCTCTATCCTATTCTATCCTCTATCCTATCCTATCCTCTATCCTATCCTACCCTCTATCCTATCCATTCGTATCCTCTATCCTATCCTATCCTCTATCCTATCCTACCCTCTATCCTATCCTTTCGTATCCTCTATCGTATCCTATCCTCTATCCTATCCTATCCTCTATCTTATCCTATCCTCTATCCTATCCTATCATCTATCCTGTCCTATCCTCTATCCTCTCCTATCTTCTATCATATCCTATCCTCTATCCTATCCTATCCTCTATCCTATCCAATCCCCTATCCTATCCTCTATCGTATCCTATGCTCTATCCTATCCATTCGTATCCTCTATCGTATCCTATCCTCTATCCTGTCCTATCCTCTATCCTATCCTATCGTCTATCCTATCATATCCTCTATCTTATAATATCCTCTATCCTATCCTATCCTGTATCCTATCCTAGCCTCTATCCTATCCTATCCTCTGTCATATCCTGTCCTCTATCCTATCCTGTCCTCTATCCTATCCTACCCACTATCCTATCCTATCCTATCCTCTATCGTATCCTATCCTCTATCCTATCCCATCCTCTATCCTATCCTATCCTCTATCCTATCTTATCCTATCCTCTATCCTATCCTATCCTCTATCCTATCCTGTCCTCTATCCTATCCTACCCACTATCCTATCCTATCCTATCCTCTATCGTATCCTATCCTCTATCCTATCCCATCCTCTATCCTATCCTATCCTCTATCCTATCTTATCCTATCCTCTATCCTATCCTATCCTCTATCCTATCCTATTCTCTATCCTATCCTATCCTCTATCATATCCTATCCTCTATCCTATCCTATCCTCTATCCTATCCTATCCTCTATCCTATCCTATCCTCTACCCTATCCTATCGTATCCTCTATCCTATCCTATCCTCTATCCTATCCAATCCTCTATCCTATCCGATCTTCTATCATATCCTATCCTCTTTCCTATCCTCTATCCTATCCTATTCTCTATCCTATCCTATCCTATCCTCTACCATCTCCTATCCTGTATCCGATCCAATCCCCTATCGTCTACCGTATCATATTCCCTATCCAATCCTCTATCCTATCCTATCCTCCATCCTATCCTATCGTATCCTCTATCCTATCCTATCGTATCCTCTATCCTATCCTATCCTCTATCCTATCCTATCCTCTATCCTATCCTATCCTCTATCCTACCATATCCTCTAACTTATCCTATTCTCTATCCTATCCTATCCTCTATCCTATCCTATCCTCTATCATATCCTATCCTCTATCCTATCCTATCCTCTATCCTATCCTATCCTCTATCATATCCTATCCTCTATCCTATCCTATCCTCTATCCTATCCAATCCCCTATCATATCCTATCCTCTATCCTATCCTATCCTCTATCCCATCCAATCCCCTATCATATCCTCTATCGTATCCTATGCTCTATCCTATCCATTCGTATCCTCTATCGTATCCTATCCTCTATCCTATCCTATCCTCTATCCTATCCTATCCTCTATCATATCCTATCCTCTATCCTATCCTATCCTCTATCCTATCTTATCCTCTATCCTATCCTACCCTCTATCCTATCCATTCGTATCCTCTATCGTATCCTATCCTCTATCCTGTCCTATCCTCTATCCTATCCTATCCTCTGTCATATCCTGTCCTCTATCCTATCCTATCCTCTATCCTATCCTATACTCTATCCTATCCTATCATATCCTCTATCGTATCCTATCCTCTATCATATCCTATCCTCTATCCTATCCTATCCTCTATCCTATCCTATCTTCTATCATATCCTATCCTCTATCCTATCCTATCCTCTATCCTATCCTATCGTATCCTCCATCCTATCCTATCCTCTATCATATCCTATCCTCTATCCTATCCAATCCTCTATCCTATCCTATCCTCCATCCTATCCTATCGTATGCTCTATCCTATCCTATCGTATCCTCTATCCTATCCAATCCTCTATCCTATCCTATCCTCTATCCTATCCTATCCTCTATCATATCCTATCCTCTATCCTATCCTATCCTCTATCCTATCCTATACTCTATCCTATCCTATCGTATCCTCTATCGTATCCTATCCTCTATGCTATCCTATCCTCTATCCTATCCAATCCCCTATCCTATCCTCTATCCTATCCTATCCTCTATCCTATCCTATCCTCTATCCTATCCTATCGTATCCTCCATCCTATCCTATCCTCTATCATATCCTATCCTCTATCGTATCCAATCCTCTATCCTATCCTATCCTCCATCCTATCCTATCGTATCCTCTATCCTATCCTATCGTATCCTCTATCCTATCCAATCCTCTATCCTATCCAATCCTCTATCCTATCCTATCCTCTATCATATCCTATCCTCTTTCCTGTCCTATCCTCTATCCTATCCTATCCTCTATCCTATCCTATCCTCTATCATATCCTATCCTCTATCCTATTCTATCCTCTATCCTATCCTATCCTCTATCCTATCCTACCCTCTATCCTATCCATTCGTATCCTCTATCCTATCCTATCCTCTATCCTATCCTATCCTCTATCATATCCTATCCTCTATCCTATTCTATCCTCTATCCTATCCTATCCTCTATCCTATCCTACCCTCTATCCTATCCATTCGTATCCTCTATCCTATCCTATCCTCTATCCTATCCTACCCTCTATCCTATCCTTTCGTATCCTCTATCGTATCCTATCCTCTATCCTATCCTATCCTCTATCTTATCCTATCCTCTATCCTATCCTACCCTCTATCCTATCCTTTCGTATCCTCTATCGTATCCTATCCTCTATCCTATCCTATCCTCTATCTTATCCTATCCTCTATCCTATCCTATCATCTATCCTGTCCTATCCTCTATCCTCTCCTATCTTCTATCATATCCTATCCTCTATCCTATCCTATCCTCTATCCTATCCAATCCCCTATCCTATCCTCTATCGTATCCTATGCTCTATCCTATCCATTCGTATCCTCTATCGTATCCTATCCTCTATCCTGTCCTATCCTCTATCCTATCCTATCGTCTATCCTATCATATCCTCTATCTTATAATATCCTCTATCCTATCCTATCCTGTATCCTATCCTAGCCTCTATCCTATCCTATCCTCTGTCATATCCTGTCCTCTATCCTATCCTGTCCTCTATCCTATCCTACCCACTATCCTATCCTATCCTATCCTCTATCGTATCCTATCCTCTATCCTATCCCATCCTCTATCCTATCCTATCCTCTATCCTATCTTATCCTATCCTCTATCCTATCCTATCCTCTATCCTATCCTGTCCTCTATCCTATCCTACCCACTATCCTATCCTATCCTATCCTCTATCGTATCCTATCCTCTATCCTATCCCATCCTCTATCCTATCCTATCCTCTATCCTATCTTATCCTATCCTCTATCCTATCCTATCCTCTATCCTATCCTATTCTCTATCCTATCCTATCCTCTATCATATCCTATCCTCTATCCTATCCTATCCTCTATCCTATCCTATCCTCTATCCTATCCTATCCTCTACCCTATCCTATCGTATCCTCTATCCTATCCTATCCTCTATCCTATCCAATCCTCTATCCTATCCGATCTTCTATCATATCCTATCCTCTTTCCTATCCTCTATCCTATCCTATTCTCTATCCTATCCTATCCTATCCTCTACCATCTCCTATCCTGTATCCGATCCAATCCCCTATCGTCTACCGTATCATATTCCCTATCCAATCCTCTATCCTATCCTATCCTCTATCCTATCCTATCCTCTATCCTATCCTATCCTCTATCATATCCTATCCTCTATCCTATCCAATCCTCTATCCTATCCTATCCTTCATCCTATCCTATCGTATCCTCTATCCTATCCTATCGTATCCTCTATCCTATCCTATCCTCTATCCTATCCTATCCTCTATCCTATCCTATCCTCTATCCTACCATATCCTCTAACTTATCCTATTCTCTATCCTATCCTATCCTCTATCCTATCCTATCCTATCCTCTATCCTATCCTATCCTCTATCATATCCTATCCTCTATCCTATCCTATCCTCTATCCTATCCTATCCTCTATCCTATCCTATCCTCTATCCTATCCTTACGTATCCTCTATCGTATCCTATCCTCTATCCTATCCTATCCTCTATCCTATCCTATCCTCTATCTTATCCTATCCTCTATCCTATCCTATCATCTATCATATCCTATCCTCTATCCTATCCTATCCTCTATCCTATCCTATCCTCTATCGTATCCTATCCTCTATCCTGTCCTATCCTCTATCCTATCCTATCGTCTATCCTATCATATCCTCTATCTTATAATATCCTCTATCCTATCCTATCCTGTATCCTATCCTATCCTCTATCCTATCCTATCCTCTGTCATATCCTGTCCTCTATCCTATCCTATCCTCTTTCCTATCCTACCCACTATCCTATCCTATCCTATCCTCTATCGTATCCTATCCTCTATCCTATCCCATCCTCTATCCTATCCTATCCTCTATCCTATCCTATCCTCTATCCTATCTTATCCTATCCTCTATCCTATCCTATCCTCTATCCTATCCTATTCTCTATCCTATCCTATCCTCTATCCTATCCTATCCTGTATCCTATCCTATCCTCTACCCTATCCTATCGTATCCTCTATCCTATCCTATCCTCTATCCTATCCAATCCTCTATCCTATCCGATCTTCTATCATATCCTATCCTCTTTCCTATCCTCTATCCTATCCTATTCTCTATCCTATCCTATCCTATCCTCTACCATCTCCTATCCTGTATCCGATCCAATCCCCTATCGTCTACCGTATCATATTCCCTATCCAATCCTCTATCCTATCCTATCCTCCATCCTATCCTATCGTATCCTCTATCCTATCCTATCGTATCCTCTATCCTATCCTATTCTCTATCCTATCCTATCCTCTATCCTATCCTATCCTCTATCCTACCATATCCTCTAACTTATCCTATTCTCTATCCTATCCTATCCTCTATCCTATCCTATCCTCTATCATATCCTATCCTCTATCCTATCCTATCCTCTATCCTATCCTATCCTCTATCCTATCCTATCCTCTATCCTATCCAATCCCCTATCATATCCTATCCTCTATCCTATCCTATCCTCTATCCTATCCAATCCCCTATCCTATCCTCTATCGTATCCTATGCTCTATCATATCCATTCGTATCCTCTATCGTATCCTATCCTCTATCCTATCCTATCCTCTATCCTATCCTATCCTCTATCATATCCTATCCTCTATCCTATCCTATCCTCTATCCTATCTTATCCTCTATCCTATCCTACCCTCTATCCTATCCATTCGTATCCTCTATCGTATCCTATCCTCTATCCTGTCCTATCCTCTATCCTATCCTATCCTCTGTCATATCCTGTCCTCTATCCTATCCTATCCTCTATCCTATCCTATCCTCTGTCATATCCTGTCCTCTATCCTATCCTATCCTCTATCCTATCCTACCCACTATCCTATCCTATCCTATCCTCTATCGTATCCTATCCTCTATCCTATCCCATCCTCTATCCTATCCTATCCTCTATCCTATCCTATCCTCTATCCTATCATATCCTCTATCTTATTCTATCCTCTATCCTATCCTATCCTCTATCCTATCCTATCCTCTATCCTATCCTATCCTCTATCATATCCTATCCTATATATTATCCTATCCTCTATCCTATCGTATCCTCTAACTTATCCTATCCTCTTTCCTATCCTATCCTCTATCCAATCCTATCCTCTATCCTATCCTATCCTCTATCATATCCTATCCTCTATCCTATCCTATCCTCTATCCTATCCTATCCTCTATCCTATCCTACCCTCTATCCTATCCATTCGTATCCTCTATCCTATCCTATCCTCTATCGTATCCTTTCGTATCCTCTATCGTATCCTATCCTCTATCCTATCCTATCCTCTATCCTATCCTATCCTCTATCTTATCCTATCCTCTATCCTATCCTATCATCTATCCTGTCCTATCCTCTATCCTCTCCTATCCTCTATCATATCCTATCCTCTATCCTATCCTATCCTCTATCCTATCCAATCCCCTATCCTATCCTCTATCGTATCCTATCCTCTATCCTGTCCTATCCTCTATCCTATCATATCCTCTATCTTATAATATCCTCTATCCTATCCTATCCTGTATCCTATCCTATCCTCTATCCTATCCTATCCTCTGTCATATCCTGTCCTCTATCCTATCCTATCCTCTATCCTATCCTACCCACTATCCTATCCTATCCTATCCTCTATCGTATCCTATCCTCTATCCTATCCCATCCTCTATCCTATCATATCCTCTATCCTATCCTATCCTCTATCCTATCATATCCTCTATCTTATCCTATCCTCTATCCTATCCTATCCTCTATCCTATCCTATTCTCTATCCTATCCTATCCTCTATCATATCCTATCCTCTATCCTATCCTATCCTCTATCCTATCCTATCGTATCCTCCATCCTATCCTATCCTCTATCATATCCTATCCTCTATCCTATCCAATCCTCTATCCTATCCTATCCTCCATCCTATCCTATCGTATCCTCTATCCTATCCTATCGTATCCTCTATCCTATCCAATCCTCTATCCTATCCTATCCTCTATCCTATCCTATCCTCTATCATATCCTATCCTCTATCCTATCCTATCCTCTATCCTATCCTATACTCTATCCTATCCTATCGTATCCTCTATCGTATCCTATCCTCTATGCTATCCTATCCTCTATCCTATCCAATCCCCTATCCTATCCTCTATCCTATCCTATCCTCTATCCTATCCTATCCTCTATCATATCCTATCCTCTATCCTATCCAATCCTCTATCCTATCCTATCCTTCATCCTATCCTATCGTATCCTCTATCCTATCCTATCGTATCCTCTATCCTATCCTATCCTCTATCCCATCCTATCCTCTATCCTATCCTATCCTCTATCCTACCATATCCTCTAACTTATCCTATTCTCTATCCTATCGTATCCTCTATCCTATCCTATCGTATCCTCTATCCTATCCTATCCTCTATCCTATCCTATCCTCTATCCTATCCTATCCTCTATCCTACCATATCCTCTAACTTATCCTATTCTCTATCCTATCCTATCCTCTATCCTATCCTATCCTATCCTCTATCCTATCCTATCCTCTATCATATCCTATCCTCTATCCTATCCTATCCTCTATCCTATCCTATCCTCTATCCTATCCTATCCTCTATCCTATCCTTACGTATCCTCTATCGTATCCTATCCTCTATCCTATCCTATCCTCTATCCTATCCTATCCTCTATCTTATCCTATCCTCTATCCTATCCTATCATCTATCCTATCCTATCCTCTATCCTATCCTATCCTCTATCATATCCTATCCTCTATCCTATCCAATCCTGTATCCTATCCTATCCTCTTTCCTATCCTATCCTCTATCCTATCCTATCCTCTATCCTATCCTATCCTCTATCATATCCTATCCTCTATCCTATCCTATCCTCTATCCTATCCTATCCTCTATCATATCTTATCCTCTATCCTATCCTATCCTCTATCCTATCCTATCCTCTATCCTATCCTACCCTCTATCCTATCCATTCGTATCCTCTATCGTATCCTATCCTCTATCCTGTCCTATCCTCTATCCTATCTTATCCTCTATCTTATCCTATCCTCTATCCTATCCTATATACTATCCTATCCTCTATCCTATCCTATCCTATGTCGTATCCTATCCTCGATGCTATCCTATCTTCTATAATATCCTATCGTCTATCCTATCATATCCTCTATCTTAAAATATCCTCTATCCTATCCTATCCTCTATCGTATCCTATCCTCTATCTTATCCTATCCTCTTTCCTATCCTATCCTCTATCCTATCCTATCCTCTATCCTATCCTATCCTCTATCATATCCTATCCTCTATCCTATCCTATCCTCTATCCTATCCTATCCTCTATCATATCTTATCCTCTATCCTATCCTATCCTCTATCGTATCCTATCCTCTATCTTATCCTATCCTCTATCCTATCCTATCATCTATCCTATCCTGTCCTCTATCCTATCCTATCGTATCCTCTATCATATCCTATCCTCTATCCTATCCAATCCTCTATCCTATCCTATCCTTCATCCTATCCTATCGTATCCTCTATCCTATCCTATCGTATCCTCTATCCTATCCTATCCTCTATCCTATCCTATCCTCTATCCTATCCTATCCTCTATCCTACCATATCCTCTAACTTATCCTATTCTCTATCCTATCCTATCCTCTATCCTATCCTATCCTATCCTCTATCCTATCCTATCCTCTATCATATCCTATCCTCTATCCTATCCTATCCTCTATCCTATCCTATCCTCTATCCTATCCTATCCTCTATCCTATCCTTACGTATCCTCTATCGTATCCTATCCTCTATCCTATCCTATCCTCTATCCTATCCTATCCTCTATCTTATCCTATCCTCTATCCTATCCTATCATCTATCCTATCCTGTCCTCTATCCTATCCTATCGTATCCTCTATCATATCCTATCCTCTATCCTATCCAATCCTCTATCCTATCCTATCCTCTATCCTATCCTATCCTCTATCATATCCTATCCTCTATCCTATCCAATCCTCTATCATATCTTATCCTCTATCCCATCCTATCCTCTATCTTATCCTATCCTCTATCCTATCCTATCCTATCCTCTATCCTATCCTATCCTCTATCCTATCCTATCCTCTATCCTATCCTATCCTCTATCCTATCCTATCCTCTATCCTATCCTATCCTCTATCCTATCCTATCCTCTATCCTATCCTATCCTCTATCCTATCCTATCCTCTATCCTATCCTATCCTCTATCCTACCCTATCCTCTATCCTATCCTATCCTCTATCCTATCCTATCCTCTATCCTATCCTATCCTCTATCATATCCTATCCTCTATCCTATCCTATCCTCTATCCTATCCTATCGTATCCTCCATCCTATCCTATCCTCTATCATATCCTATCCTGTATCCTATCCAATCCTCTATCCTATCCTATCCTCCATCCTATCCTATCGTATCCTCTATCCTATCCTATCGTATCCTCTATCCTATCCAATCCTCTATCCTATCCTATCCTCTATCCTATCCTATCCTCTATCATATCCTATCCTCTATCCTATCCTATCCTCTATCCTATCCTATACTCTATCCTATCCTATCGTATCCTCTATCGTATCCTATCCTCTATGCTATCCTATCCTCTATCCTATCCAATCCCCTATCCTATCCTCTATCCTATCCTATCCTCTATCCTATCCTATCCTCTATCATATCCTATCCTCTATCCTATCCAATCCTCTATCCTATCCTATCCTCCATCCTATCCTATCGTATCCTCTATCCTATCCTATCGTATCCTCTATCCTATCCAATCCTCTATCCTATCCTATCATCTATCCTATCCTATCCTCTATCCTATCCTATCCTCTATCATATCCTATCCTCTATCCTATCCTATCCTCTATCCTATCCTATCCTCTATCATATCTTATCCTCTATCCTATCCTATCCTCTATCGTATCCTATCCTCTATCTTATCCTATCCTCTATCCTATCCTATCATCTATCCTATCCTGTCCTCTATCCTATCCTATCGTATCCTCTATCATATCCTATCCTCTATCCTATCCAATCCTCTATCCTATCCTATCCTCTATCCTATCCTATCCTCTATCATATCCTATCCTCTATCCTATCCAATCCTCTATCATATCTTATCCTCTATCCCATCCTATCCTCTATCCTATCCTATCCTCTATCCTATCCTATCCTCTATCATATCTTATCCTCTATCCTATCCTATCCTCTATCCAATCCTATCCTCTATCCTATCCTACCCTCTATCCTATCCATTCGTATCCTCTATCGTATCCTATCCTCTATCCTATCCTATCCTCTATCCTATCCTATCCTCTATCCTATCCTATCCTCTATCCTATCCTTACGTATCCTCTATCGTATCCTATCCTCTATCCTATCCTATCCTCTATCCTATCCTATCCTCTACCTTATCCTATCCTCTATCCTATCCTATCATCTATCCTATCCTATCCTCTATCCTATCCTATCCTCTATCATATCCTATCCTCTATCCTATCCAATCCTGTATCCTATCCTATCCTCTTTCCTATCCTATCCTCTTTCCTATCCTATCCTCTATCCTATCCTATCCTCTATCATATCCTATCCTCTATCCTATCCTATCCTCTATCCTATCCTATCCTCTATCATATCTTATCCTCTATCCTATCCTATCCTCTATCCTATCCTATCCTCTATCCTATCCTACCCTCTATCCTATCCATTCGTATCCTCTATCGTATCCTATCCTCTATCCTGCCCTATCCTCTATCCTATCTTATCCTCTATCTTATCCTATCCTCTATCCTATCCTATATACTATCCTATCCTCTATCCTATCCTATCCTCTGTCGTATCCTATCCTCGATCCTATCCTATCTTCTATAATATCCTATCGTCTATCCTATCATATCCTCTATCTTAAAATATCCTCTATCCTATCCTATCCTCTATCGTATCCTATCCTCTATCTTATCCTATCCTCTATCCTATCCTATCATCTATCCTATCCTGTCCTCTATCCTATCCTATCGTATCCTCTATCATATCCTATCCTCTATCCTATCCAATCCTCTATCCTATCCTATCCTCTATCCTATCCTATCCTCTATCATATCCTATCCTCTATCCTATCCAATCCTCTATCATATCTTATCCTCTATCCCATCCTATCCTCTATCCTATCCTATCCTCTATCCTATCCTATCCTCTATCATATCTTATCCTCTATCCTATCCTATCCTCTATCCAATCCTATCCTCTATCCTATCCTACCCTCTATCCTATCCATTCGTATCCTCTATCGTATCCTATCCTCTATCCTATCCTATCCTCTATCCTATCCTATCCTCTATCCTATCCTATCCTCTATCCTATCCTATCCTCTATCCTATCATATCCTCTAACTTATCCTATCCTCTTTCCTATCCTATCCTCTATCCTATCCTATCCTCTATCCTATCCTATCCTCTATCATATCCTATCCTCTATCCTATCCTATCCTCTATCCTATCCTATCCCCTTATCATATCCTATCCTCTATCCTATCCTATCCTCTATCCTATCCTATCCTCTATCATATCTTATCCTCTATCCTATCCTATCCTCTATCCTATCCTATCCTCTATGCTATCCTACCCTCTATCCTATCCATTCGTATCCTCTATCGTATCCTATCCTCTATCCTGTCCTATCCTCTATCCTATCTTATCCTCTATCTTATCCTATCCATTCGTATCCTCTATCGTATCCTATCCTCTATCCTGTCCTATCCTCTATCCTATCTTATCCTCTATCTTATCCTATCCTCTATCCTATCCTATATACTATCCTATCCTCTATCCTATCCTATCCTCTGTCGTATCCTATCCTCGATCCTATCCTATCTTCTATAATATCCTATCGTCTATCCTATCATATCCTCTATCTTATAATATCCTCTATCCTATCCTATCCTCTATCCTATCCTATCCTCTATCTTATCCTATCCTCTATCCTATCCTATCATCTATCCTATCCTGTCCTCTATCCTATCCTATCGTATCCTCTATCATATCCTATCCTCTATCCTATCCAATCCTCTATCCTATCCTCTATCCTATGCTATCCTCTATCCTATCCTATCCTCTATCCTATCCTATCCTCTATCATATCCTATCCTCTATCCTATCCAATCCTCTATCCTATCCTATCCTCTATCCTATCCTATTCTCTATCCTATCCTATCCTCTTTCGTCTCCTATCCTCTTTCCTATACAATCCCCTATCCTATCCTCTATCCTATCATTTCCACTATCCAATACTTTCCTCTATAATATCCTATTTTCTATAAGATCGTAACCTCTATCCTATACTGTCCTCTATCCTATCCTATCCTCTATCCTATCCTATACTATCGTATATTCTATCGTATCCTATCCTCTATCCTATCCTATCCTCTATCCTATCCTATCCTCTAACTATCCTATCCTCTATCTTATCCTATCCTCTATCCTATCCCATCCTCTATCCTATCCTATCCTCTATCCTATCCTATCCTCTATCCTATCATATCCTCTATCTTATCCTATCCTCTATCCTATCCTATCCTCTATCCTATCCTATCCTCTATCATATCCCATCCTCTATCCTATCCTATCCTCTATCCTATCCTATCCTCTATCCTATCCTATCCTCTATCATATCCTATCCTCTATCCTATCCAATCCTCTATCCTATCTTATCCTCTATCCTATCCTATCCTCTATCCTATCGTATCCTCTATCATATCCTATCCTCTATCCTATCCAATCCTCTATCCTATCCTATCCTCTATCCTATCCTATCCTCTATCATATCCTTTCCTCTATCCTATCCAATCCTCTATCATATCTTATCCTCTATCCCATCCTATCCTCTATCTTATCCTATCCTCTATCCTATCCTATCATCTATCCTATCCTATCCTCTATCCTATCCTATCCTCTATCATATCCTATCCTCTATCCTATCCAATCCTCTATCCTATCCTATCCTCTATCCTATCCTATCCTCTATCCTATCCTATCCTCTATCCTATCCTATCCTCTATCCTATCCTATCCTCTATCCTATCCTATCCTCTATCCTATCCTATCCTCTATCCTATCCTATCCTCTATCCTATCCTATCCTCTATCCTATCCTATCCTCTATCCTATCCTATCCTCTATCCTATCATATCCTCTAACTTATCCTATCCTCTTTCCTATCCTATCCTCTATCCTATCCTATCCTCTATCCTATCCTATCCTCTATCATATCCTATCCTCTATCCTATCCAATCCTCTATCCTATCATATCCTCTAACTTATCCTATCCTCTTTCCTATCCTATCCTCTATCCTATCCTATCCTCTATCCTATCCTATCCCCTTATCATATCCTATCCTCTATCCTATCCTATCCTCTATCCTATCCTATCCTCTATCATATCTTATCCTCTATCCTATCCTATCCTCTATCCTATCCTATCCTCTATGCTATCCTACCCTCTATCCTATCCATTCGTATCCTCTATCGTATCCTATCCTCTATCCTGTCCTATCCTCTATCCTATCTTATCCTCTATCTTATCCTATCCTCTATCCTATCCTATATACTATCCTATCCTCTATCCTATCCTATCCTCTGTCGTATCCTATCCTCGATCCTATCCTATCTTCTATAATATCCTATCGTCTATCCTATCATATCCTCTATCTTATAATATCCTCTATCCTATCCTATCCTCTATCCTATCCTATCCTCTATCTTATCCTGTCCTCTATCCTATCCTATCATCTATCCTATCCTGTCCTCTATCCTATCCTATCGTATCCTCTATCATATCCTATCCTCTATCCTATCCAATCCTCTATCCTATCCTATCCTCTATCCTATCCTATCCTCTATCATATCCTATCCTCTATCCTATCCAATCCTCTATCCTATCCTCTATCCTATCCTATCCTCTATCCTATCCTATCCTCTATCCTATCCTATCCTCTATCATATCCTATCCTCTATCCTATCCAATCCTGTATCCTATCCTATCCTCTATCCTATCCTACCCTCTATCCTATCCTTTCGTATCCTCTATCGTATCCTATCCTCTATCCTATCCTATCCTCTATCATATCCTATCCTCTATCCTATCCTATCCTCTATCCTATCGTATCCTCTATCATATCTTATCCTCTATCCTATCCTATCCTCTATCCTATCCTATCCTCTATCCTATCCTACCCTCTATCCTATCCATTCGTATCCTCTATCGTATCCTATCCTCTATCCTATCCTATCCTCTATCCTATCCTATCCTCTATCCTATCCTATCCTCTATCCTATCCTATCCTCTATCCTATCATATCCTCTAACTTATCCTATTCTCTATCCTATCCTATCCTCTATCCTATCCTATCCTCTATCCTATCCTATCCTCTATCCTATCCTATCCTCTATCCTATCCTATCCTCTATCCTATCCTATCCTCTATCCTATCCTATCCTCTATCCTATCATATCCTCTAACTTATCCTATCCTCTTTCCTATCCTATCCTCTATCCTATCCTATCCTCTATCCTATCATATCCTCTAACTTATCCTATCCTCTTTCCTATCCTATCCTCTATCCTATCCTATCCTCTATCCTATCCTATCCTCTATCATATCCTATCCTCTATCCTATCCTATCCTCTATCCTATCCTATCCTCTATCATATCTTATCCTCTATCCTATCCTATCCTCTATCCTATCCTATCCTCTATCCTATCCTACCCTCTATCCTATCCATTCGTATCCTCTATCGTATCCTATCCTCTATCCTATCCTATCCTCTATCCTATCCTATCCTCTATCCTATCCTATCCTCTATCCTATCCTATCCTCTATCCTATCATATCCTCTAACTTATCCTATCCTCTATCCTATCCTATCCTCTATCCTATCATATCCTCTAACTTATCCTATCCTCTTTCCTATCCTATCCTCTATCCTATCCTATCCTCTATCCTATCCTACCCTCTATCCTATCCTACCCTCTACCCTATCCATTCGTATCCTCTATCGTATCCTATCCTCTATCCTATCCTATCCTCTATCCTATCCTATCCTCTATCCTATCCTATCCTCTATCCTATCATATCCTCTAACTTATCCTATCCTCTTTCATATCCTATCCTCTATCCTATCCTATCCTCTATCCTATCCTATCCTCTATCATATCCTATCCTCTATCCTATCCAATCCTCTATCCTATCATATCCTCTAACTTATCCTATCCTCTTTCCTATCCTATCCTCTATCCTATCCTATCCTCTATCCTATCCTATCCCCTTATCATATCCTATCCTCTATCCTATGCTATCCTCTATCCTATCCTATCCTCTATCATATCTTATCCTCTATCCTATCCTATCCTCTATCCTATCCTATCCTCTATGCTATCCTACCCTCTATCCTATCCATTCGTATCCTCTATCGTATCCTATCCTCTATCCTGTCCTATCCTCTATCCTATCTTATCCTCTATCTTATCCTATCCTCTATCCTATCCTATATACTATCCTATCCTCTATCCTATCCTATCCTCTGTCGTATCCTATCCTCGATCCTATCCTATCTTCTATAATATCCTATCGTCTATCCTATCATATCCTCTATCTTATAATATCCTCTATCCTATCCTATCCTCTATCCTATCCTATCCTCTATCTTATCCTATCCTCTATCCTATCCTATCATCTATCCTATCCTGTCCTCTATCCTATCCTATCGTATCCTCTATCATATCCTATCCTCTATCCTATCCAATCCTCTATCCTATCCTATCCTCTATCCTATCCTATCCTCTATCATATCCTATCCTCTATCCTATCCAATCCTCTATCCTATCCTCTATCCTATCCTATCCTCTATCCTATCCTATCCTCTATCCTATCCTATCCTCTATCATATCCTATCCTCTATCCTATCCAATCCTCTATCCTATCCTATCCTCTATCCTATCCTACCCTCTATCCTATCTTTTCGTATCCTCTATCGTATCCTATCCTCTATCCTATCCTATCCTCTATCCAATCCTATCCTCTATCCTATCCCATCCTCTATCATATCCTATCCTCTATCCTATCCAATCCTCTATCCTATCCTATCCTTCATCCTATCCTATCCTCTATCCTATCCTATCCTCTATCCTATCCTATCCTCTATCCTACCATATCCTCTAACTTATCCTATTCTCTATCCTATCCTATCCTCTATCCTATCCTATCCTATCCTCTATCCTATCCTATCCTATCCTCTATCCTATCCTATCCTCTATCATATCCTATCCTCTATCCTATCCTATCCTCTATCCTATCCTATCCTCTATCCTATCCTATCCTCTATCCTATCCTTACGTATCCTCTATCGTATCCTATCCTCTATCCTATCCTATCCTCTATCCTATCCTATCCTCTATCTTATCCTATCCTCTATCCTATCCTATCATCTGTCCTATCCTATCCTCTATCCTATCCTATCCTCTATCATATCCTATCCTCTATCCTATCCAATCCTCTATCCTATCCTATCCTCTATCCTATCCTATCCTCTATCATATCCTATCCTCTATCCTATCCAATCCTCTATCCTATCCTATCCTCTATCCTATCCTATCGAATCCTATATCCTATCCTATCGTATCCTCTATCCTATCCTATCCTCTATCCTATCCTATCCTCTATCCTATCATATCCTCTATCTTATCCTATCCTCTATCCTATCCTATCCTCTATCCTATCCTATCCTCTATCCTATCCTATCCTCTATCATATCCTATCCTCTATCCTATCCTATCCTCTATCCTATCCTATCCTCTATCCTATCCTATCCTCTATCCTATCATATCCTCTAACTTATCCTATCCTCTTTCCTATCCTATCCTCTATCCTATCCTATCCTCTATCCTATCCTAGCATCTATCCTGTCCTATCCTCTATCCTCTCCTATCCTCTATCATATATTATCCTCTATCCTATCCTATCCTCTATCCTATCCTACCCTCTATCCTATCCATTCGTATCCTCTATCGTATCCTATCCTCTATCCTGTCCTATCCTCTATCCTATCCTATCCTCTATCTTATCCTATCCTCTATCCTATCCTATATACTATCCTATCCTCTATCCTATCCTATCCTCTGTCCTATCCTATCCTCGATCCTATCCTATCTTCTATCATATCCTATCGTCTATCCTATCATATCCTCTATCTTATAATATCCTCTATCCTATCCTATCCTCTATCCTATCCTATCCACTATCCTATCCTATCCTCTGTCATATCCTGTCCTCTATCCTATCCTATCCTCTATCCTATGCTACCCACTATCCTATCCTATCCTATCCTCTATCGTATCCTATCCTCTATCCTATCCCATCCTCTATCCTATCCTATCCTCTATCCTATCCTATCCTCTATCCTATCATATCCTCTATCTTATCCTATCCTCTATCCTATCCTATCCTCTATCCTATCCTATCCTCTATCATATCCTATCCTCTATCCTATCCTATCCTCTATCCTATCCTATCATCTATCCTATCCTATCCTCTACCCTATCCTATCGTATCCTCTATCCTATCCTATCCTCTATCCTATCCAATCCTCTATCCTATCCGATCCTCTATCATATCCTATCCTCTTTCCTATCCTCTATCCTATCCTATTCTCTATCCTATCCTATCCTCTATCCTATCCTATCCTCTATCATATCCTATCCTCTATCCTATCCTATCCTCTATCCTATCCTATCCTCTATCCTATCCTATCCTCTATCCTATCATATCCTCTAACTTATCCTATCCTCTTTCCTATCCTATCCTCTATCCTATCCTATCCTCTATCCTATCCTATCATCTATCCTGTCCTATCCTCTATCCTCTCCTATCCTCTATCATATATTATCCTCTATCCTATCCTATCCTCTATCCTATCCTACCCTCTATCCTATCCATTCGTATCCTCTATCGTATCCTATCCTCTATCCTGTCCTATCCTCTATCCTATCCTATCCTCTATCTTATCCTATCCTCTATCCTATCCTATATACTATCCTATCCTCTATCCTATCCTATCCTCTGTCCTATCCTATCCTCGATCCTATCCTATCTTCTATCATATCCTATCGTCTATCCTATCATATCCTCTATCTTATAATATCCTCTATCCTATTCTATCCTCTATCCTATCCTATCCACTATCCTATCCTATCCTCTGTCATATCCTGTCCTCTATCCTATCCTATCCTCTATCCTATGCTACCCACTATCCTATCCTATCCTATCCTCTATCGTATCCTATCCTCTATCCTATCCCATCCTCTATCCTATCCTATCCTCTATCCTATCCTATCCTCTATCCTATCATATCCTCTATCTTATCCTATCCTCTATCCTATCCTATCCTCTATCCTATCCTACCCACTATCCTATCCAATCCTATCCTCTTTCTTCTCCCATCCTCTTTCCTATACAATCCCCTATCCTATCCTCTATCCTATCCTTTCCACTATCCAATACTTTCCTCTATAATATCCTATTTTCTATAAGATCGTAACCTCTATCCTATACTGTCCTCTATCCTATCCTATCCTCTATCCTATCCTATACTATCGTATATTCTATCGTATCCTATCCTCTATCCTATCCTATCCTCTATCCTATCCTATCCTCTATCCTATCATATCCTCTATCTTATCCTATCCTCTATCCTATCCTATCCTCTATCCTATCCTATCCTCTATCATATCCTATCCTCTATCCTATCCTATCCTCTATCCTATCCTATCCTCTATCCTATCCTATCCTCTACCCTATCCTATCGTATCCTCTATCCTATCCTATCCTCTATCCTATCCAATCATCTATCCTATCCGATCCTCTATCATAGCCTATCCTCTTTCCTATTCTCTATCCTATCCTATTCTCTATCCTATCCTATCCTCTATCCTATCCTACCCACTATCCTATCCAATCCTATCCTCTTTCGCCTCCTATCCTCTTTCCTATACAATCCACTATCCTATCCTCTATCATATCCTTTCCACTATCCAATACTTTCCTCTATAATATCCTATTTTCTATAAGATCGTAACCTCTATCCTATACTGTCCTCTATCCTATCCTATCCTCTATCCTATCCTATACTATCGTATATTCTATCGTATCCTATCCTCTATCCTATCCTATCCTCTATCCTATCCTATCCTCTAACTATCCTATCCTCTATCTTATCCTATCCTCTATCCTATCCCATCCTCTATCCTATCCTATCCTCTATCCTATCCTATCCTCTATCCTATCATATCCTCTATCTTATCCTATCCTCTATCCTATCCTATCCTCTATCCTATCCTATCCTCTATCATATCCTATCCTCTATCCTATCCTATCCTCTATCCTATCCTATCCTCTATCCTATCCTATCCTCTACCCTATCCTATCGTATCCTCTATCCTATCCTATCCTCTATCCTATCCAATCCTCTATCCTATCCGATCCTCTATCATATCCTATCCTCTTTCCTATCCTCTATCCTATCCTATTCTCTATCCTATCCTATCCTCTATCCTATCCTACCCACTATCCTATCCAATCCTATCCTCTTTCGTCTCCTATCCTCTTTCCTATACAATCCCCTATCCTATCCTCTATCCTATCCTTTCCACTATCCAATACTTTCCTCTATAATATCCTATTTTCTATAAGATCGTAACCTCTACCCTATACTGTCCTCTATCCTATCCTATCCTCTATCCTATCCTATACTATCGTATATTCTATCGTATCCTATCCTCTATCCTATCCTATCCTCTATCCTATCCTATCCTCTATCCTATCCTATCCTCTATCCTATCATATGCTCTATCTTATCCTATCCTCTATCCTATCCTATCCTCTATCCTATCCTATCCTCTATCATATCCTATCCTCTATCCTATCCTATCCTCTATCCTATCCTATCCTCTACCCTATCCTATCGTATCCTCTATCCTATCCTATCCTCTATCCTATCCAATCCTCTATCCTATCCGATCCTCTATCATATCCTATCCTCTTTCCTATCCTCTATCCTATCCTATTCTCTATCCTATCCTATCCTCTATCCTATCCTACCCACTATCCTATCCAATCCTATAGTCTTTCGTCTCCTATCCTCCTTCCTATACAATCCCCTATCCTATCCTCTATCCTATCCTTTCCACTATCCAATACTTTCCTCTATAATATCCTATTTTCTATAAGGTCGTAACCTCTATCCTATACTGTCCTCTATCCTATCCTATCCTCTATCCTATCCTATACTATCGTATATTCTATCGTATCCTATCCTCTATCCTATCCTATCCTCTATCCTATCCTATCCTCTAACTATCCTATCCTCTATCTTATCCTATCCTCTATCCTATCCTATCATCTATCCTATCCTATCCTCTATCCTATCCTATCCTCTATCATATCCTATCCTCTATCCTATCCAATCCTCTATCCTATCCTATCCTCTATCCTATCCTATCCTCTATCATATCCTATCCTCTATCCTATCCAATCCTCTATCCTATCCTATCCTCTATCCTATCCTATCGTATCCTCTATCCTATCCTATCGTATCCTCTTTTCTATCCTATCCTCTATCCTATCCTATCCTCTATCCTATCCTATCATCTATCCTATCCTCTATCCTCTATCCTATCCTATCCTCTATCCTATCCTATCCTCTATCCTATCCTATCCTCTGTCCTATCCTATCCTCGATCCTATCCTATCTTCTATCATATCCTATCGTCTATCCTATCATATCCTCTATCTTATAATATCCTCTATCCTATCCTATCCTCTATCCTATCCTATCCTCTATCCTATCATATCCTCTATCTTATCATATCCTCTATCCTATCCTATCCTCTATCCTATCCTATCCTCTATCCTATCCTATCCTCTATCATATCCTATCCTCTATCCTATCCTATCCTCTATCCTATCCTATCCTCTATCCTATCCTATCCTCTATCCTATCCTATCCTCTATCATATCCTATCCTATATCCTATCCTATCCTCTATCCTATCCTATCCTCTATCATATCTTATCCTCTATCCTATCCTATCCTCTATCCTATCCCATCCTCTATCCTATCCTACCCTCTATCCTATCCATTCGTATCCTGTATCGTATCCTATCCTCTATCCTGTCCTATCCTCTATCCTACCTTATCCTCTATCTTATCCTATCCTCTATCCTATCCTATATACTATCCTATCCTCTATCCTATCCTATCCTCTGTCGTATCCTATCCTCGATCCTATCCTATCTTCTATAATATCCTATCGTCTATCCTATCATATCCTCTATCTTATAATATCCTCTATCCTATCCTATCCTCTATCCTATCCTATCCTCTATCTTATCCTATCCTCTATCCTATCCTATCATCTATCCTATCCTGTCCTCTATCCTATCCTATCGTATCCTCTATCATATCCTATCCTCTATCCTATCCAATCCTCTATCCTATCCTATCCTCTATCCTATCCTATCCTCTATCCTATCCTATCCTCTATCCTATCCAATCCTCTATCCTATCCTATCCTCTATCCTATCCTCTATCCTATCCTATCCTCTATCCTATCCTATCCTCTATCATATCCTATCCTCTATCCTATCCAATCCTCTATCCTATCCTATCCTCTATCCTATCCTACACTCTATCCTATCCTTTCGTATCCTCTATCGTATCCTATCCTCTATCCTATCCTATCCTCTATCCAATCCTATCCTCTATCCTATCCTATCCTCTATCATATCCTATCCTCTATCCTATCCAATCCTCTATCCTATCCTATCCTTCATCCTATCCTATCGTATCCTCTATCCTATCCTATCGTATCCTCTATCCTATCCTATCCTCTATCCTATCCTATCCTCTATCCTATCCTATCCTCTATCCTATCCTATCCTCTATCGTATCCTATCCTCTATCCTATCCTATCCTCTATCCTATCCTATCCTCTATCTTATCCTATCCTCTATCCTATCCTATCATCTATCCTGTCCTATCCTCTATCCTCTCCTATCCTCTATCATATCCTATCCTCTATCCTATCCTATCCTCTATCCTATCGAATCCCCTATCCTATCCTCTATCGTATCCTATGCTCTATCGTATCCATTCGTATCCTCTATCGTATTCTATCCTCTATCCTATCCTATCCCCTATCTTATCCTATCCTTTATCCTATCCTATCCTCTATCATATCCTATCCTCTATCCTATCCTATCCTCTATCCTATCTTATCCTCTATCCTATCCTACCCTCTATCGTATCCTATCCTCTATCCTGTCCTATCCTCTATCCTATCCTATCCTCTATCTTATCCTATCCTCTATCCTATCCTATATACTATCCTATCCTATCCTCTGTCCTATCCTATCCTCGATCCTATCCTATCTTCTATCATATCCTATCGTCTATCCTATCATATCCTCTATCTTATAATATCCTCTATCCTATCCTATCCTCTATCCTATCCTATCCTCTATCCTATCATATCCTCTATCTTATCCTATCCTCTATCCTATCCTATCCTATCCTCTATCCTATCCTATCCTCTATCCTATCCTATCCTCTATCATATCCTATCCTCTATCCTGTCCTATCCTCTATCCTATCATATCCTCTAACTTATCCTATCCTCTTTCCTATCCTATCCTCTATCCTATCCTATCCTCTATCCTATCCTATCCTCTATCATATCCTATCCTCTATCCTATCCAATCCTCTATCCTATCATATCTTCTAACTTATCCTATCCTCTTTCCTATCCTATCCTCTATCCTATCCTATCCTCTATCCTATCCTATCCTCTATCATATCCTATCCTCTATCCTATCCTATCCTCTATCCTATCCTATCCTATATCCTATCCTACCCTCTATCCTATCCATTCGTAACCTCTATCGTATCCTATCCTCTATCCTATCCTATCCTCTATCTTATCCTATCCTCTATCCTATCCTATCCTCTATCCTATCCTATCCTCTATCCTATCCTATCCTCTATCCTATCCTATCCTCTATCCTCTATCCTATCCTATCCTCTATCCTCTATCCTATCCTATCCTCTATCCTATCCTATCCTCTATCATATCCTATCCTCTATCCTATCCAATCCTCTATCCGATCCTATCCTCTATCCTATCCTATCGTATCCTCTATCATATCTTATCGTATCCTCTATCCTATCCTATCCTCTATCCTATCCTATCCTCTATCCTATCCTATCCTCTATCCTATCCTACCCTCTATCCTATCCATTCGTATCCTCTATCGTATCCTATCCTCTGTCCTATCCTATCCTCGATCCTATCCTATCTTCTATCATATCCTATCGTCTATCCTATCATATCCTCTATCTTATAATATCCTCTATCCTATCCTATCCTCTATCCTATCCTATCCTCTATCCTATCCAATCCTCTATCCTATCCTATCCTCTATCCTATCCAATCCTCTATCCTATCCTATCCTCTATCCTATTCTATCCTCTATATTATCCTATCCTCTATCCTATCGTATCCTCTAACTTATCCTATCCTCTTTCCTATCCTATCCTCTTTCCTATCCAATCCCCTATCCTATCCTCTATCCTATCCTGTATCCTATCCTCTATCATATCCTCTATCCTATCCTCTATCGTATCCTATCCTCTATCCTATCCTATCCTCTATCCTATCCTATCCTGAATCCTATCCTATCCTCTATCCTATCCTATCCTCTATAATATCGTATCCTCTGTCCTATCCTGTGATCTATCCTATAATATCATCTACCCTAACCTATTCTGTATCCTATCCTATCCTATCATCTATCCTAACCTATCCTCTATCCTATCCTATCCTCTATCCTATCCGATCCTCTATCCTATCCTATCCTCTATCCTATCCAATCCTCTATCCTATCCTCTATCCTATCCTGTATCCTATCCTCTATCCTATCCTCTATCGTATCCTATCCTCTATCCTATCCTATCCTCTATCCTATCCTACCCTCTATCCTATCCATTCGTATCCTGTATCGTATCCTATCCTCTATCCTGTCCTATCCTCTATCCTATCCTATCCTCTATCCTATCCTATCCTCTATCATATCCTATCCTCTATCCTATCCTATCCTCTATCCTATCCTATCCTCTATCATATCTTATCCTCTATCCTATCCTATCCTCTATCCTATCCTATCCTCTATCCTATCCTACCCTCTATCCTATCCATTCGTATCCTGTATCGTATCCTATCCTCTATCCTGTCCTATCCTCTATCCTATCTTATCCTCTATCTTATCCTATCCTCTATCCTATCCTATATACTATCCTATCCTCTATCCTATCCTATCCTCTGTCGTATCCTATCCTCGATCCTATCCTATCTTCTATAATATCCTATCGTCTATCCTATCATATCCTCTATCTTATAATATCCTCTATCCTATCCTATCCTCTATCCTATCCTATCCTCTATCTTATCCTATCCTCTATCCTATCCTATCATCTATCCTATCCTGTCCTCTATCCTATCCTATCGTATCCTCTATCATATCCTATCCTCTATCCTATCCAATCCTCTATCCTATCCTATCCTCTATCCTATCCTATCCTCTATCCTATCCTATCCTCTATCCTATCCAATCCTCTATCCTATCCTATCCTCTATCCTATCCTCTATCCTATCCTATCCTCTATCCTATAATATCCTCTATCATATCCTATCCTCTATCCTATCCAATCCTCTATCCTATCCTATCCTCTATCCTATCCTACACTCTATCCTATCCTTTCGTATCCTCTATCGTATCCTATCCTCTATCCTATCCTATCCTCTATCCAATCCTATCCTCTATCCTATCCTATCCTCTATCATATCCTATCCTCTATCCTATCCAATCCTCTATCCTATCCTATCCTTCATCCTATCCTATCGTATCCTCTATCCTATCCTATCGTATCCTCTATCCTATCCTATCCTCTATCCTATCCTATCCTCTATCCTATCCTATCCTCTATCCTATCCTATCCTCTATCGTATCCTATCCTCTATCCTATCCTATCCTCTATCCTATCCTATCCTCTATCTTATCCTATCCTCTATCCTATCCTATCATCTATCCTGTCCTATCCTCTATCCTCTCCTATCCTCTATCATATCCTATCCTCTATCCTATCCTATCCTCTATCCTATCGAATCCCCTATCCTATCCTCTATCGTATCCTATGCTCTATCCTATCCATTCGTATCCTCTATCGTATTCTATCCTCTATCCTATCCTATCCTCTATCTTATCCTATCCTTTATCCTATCCTATCCTCTATCATATCCTATCCTCTATCCTATCCTATTCTCTATCCTATCTTATCCTCTATCCTATCCTACCCTCTATCCTATCTATTCGTATCCTCTATCGTATCCTATCCTCTATCCTGTCCTATCCTCTATCCTATCCTATCCTCTATCTTATCCTATCCTCTATCCTATCCTATATACTATCCTATCCTATCCTCTGTCCTATCCTATCCTCGATCCTATCCTATCTTCTATCATATCCTATCGTCTATCCTATCATATCCTCTATCTTATAATATCCTCTATCCTATCCTATCCTCTATCCTATCCTATCCTCTATCCTATCATATCCTCTATCTTATCCTATCCTCTATCCTATCCTATCCTCTATCCTATCCTATCCTCTATCCTATCCTATCCTCTATCATATCCTATCCTCTATCCTGTCCTATCCTCTATCCTATCATATCCTCTAACTTATCCTATCCTCTTTCCTATCCTATCCTCTATCCTATCCTATCCTCTATCCTATCCTATCCTCTATCATATCCTATCCTCTATCCTATCCAATCCTCTATCCTATCATATCCTCTAACTTATCCTATCCTCTTTCCTATCCTATCCTCTATCCTATCCTATCCTCTATCCTATCCTATCCTCTATCATATCCTATCCTCTATCCTATCCTATCCTATATCCTATCCTACCCTCTATCCTATCCATTCGTAACCTCTATCGTATCCTATCCTCTATCCTATCCTATCCTCTATCTTATCCTATCCTCTATCCTATCCTATCCTCTATCCTATCCTATCCTCTATCCTATCCTATCCTCTATCCTATCCTATCCTCTATCCTATCCTATCCTCTATCCTCTATCCTATCCTATCCTCTATCCTATCCTATCCTCTATCATATCCTATCCTCTATCCTATCCAATCCTCTATCCTATCCTATCCTCTATCCTATCCTATCCTCTATCCTATCCTATCCTCTATCCTATCCAATCCTCTATCCTATCCTATCCTCTATCCTATCCTATCCTCTATCCTATCCTATCCTCTATCCTATCCTATCCTCTATCCTCTATCCTATCCTATCCTCTATCCTCTATCCTATCCTATCCTCTATCCTATCCTATCCTCTATCATATCCTATCCTCTATCCTATCCAATCCTCTATCCGATCCTATCCTCTATCCTATCCTATCGTATCCTCTATCATATCTTATCGTATCCTCTATCCTATCCTATCCTCTATCCTATCCTATCCTCTATCCTATCCTATCCTCTATCCTATCCTACCCTCTATCCTATCCATTCGTATCCTCTATCGTATCCTATCCTCTGTCCTATCCTATCCTCGATCCTATCCTATCTTCTATCATATCCTATCGTCTATCCTATCATATCCTCTATCTTATAATATCCTCTATCCTATCCTATCCTCTATCCTATCCTATCCTCTATCCTATCCAATCCTCTATCCTATCCTATCCTCTATCCTATCCAATCCTCTATCCTATCCTATCCTCTATCCTATTCTATCCTCTATATTATCCTATCCTCTATCCTATCGTATCCTCTAACTTATCCTATCCTCTTTCCTATCCTATCCTCTTTCCTATCCAATCCCCTATCCTATCCTCTATCCTATCCTGTATCCTATCCTCTATCATATCCTCTATCCTATCCTCTATCGTATCCTATCCTCTATCCTATCCTATCCTCTATCCTATCCTATCCTGAATCCTATCCTATCCTCTATCCTATCCTATCCTCTATAATATCGTATCCTCTGTCCTATCCTGTGATCTATCCTATAATATCATCTACCCTAACCTATTCTGTATCCTATCCTATCCTATCATCTATCCTAACCTATCCTCTATCCTATCCTATCCTCTATCCTATCCGATCCTCTATCCTATCCTATCCTCTATCCTATCCAATCCTCTATCCTATCCTCTATCCTATCCTGTATCCTATCCTCTATCCTATCCTCTATCGTATCCTATCCTCTATCCTATCCTATCCTCTATCCTATCCTACCCTCTATCCTATCCATTCGTATCCTGTATCGTATCCTATCCTCTATCCTGTCCTATCCTCTATCCTATCCTATCCTCTATCCTATCCTATCCTCTATCATATCCTATCCTCTATCCTATCCTATCCTCTATCCTATCCTATCCTCTATCATATCTTATCCTCTATCCTATCCTATCCTCTATCCTATCCTATCCTCTATCCTATCCTACCCTCTATCCTATCCATTCGTATCCTGTATCGTATCCTATCCTCTATCCTGTCCTATCCTCTATCCTATCTTATCCTCTATCTTATCCTATCCTCTATCCTATCCTATATACTATCCTATCCTCTATCCTATCCTATCCTCTGTCGTATCCTATCCTCGATCCTATCCTATCTTCTATAATATCCTATCGTCTATCCTATCATATCCTCTATCTTATAATATCCTCTATCCTATCCTATCCTCTATCCTATCCTATCCTCTATCTTATCCTATCCTCTATCCTATCCTATCATCTATCCTATCCTGTCCTCTATCCTATCCTATCGTATCCTCTATCATATCCTATCCTCTATCCTATCCAATCCTCTATCCTATCCTATCCTCTATCCTATCCTATCCTCTATCCTATCCTATCCTCTATCCTATCCAATCCTCTATCCTATCCTATCCTCTATCCTATCCTCTATCCTATCCTATCCTCTATCCTATAATATCCTCTATCATATCCTATCCTCTATCCTATCCAATCCTCTATCCTATCCTATCCTCTATCCTATCCTACACTCTATCCTATCCTTTCGTATCCTCTATCGTATCCTATCCTCTATCCTATCCTATCCTCTATCCAATCCTATCCTCTATCCTATCCTATTCTCTATCATATCCTATCCTCTATCCTATCCAATCCTCTATCCTATCCTATCCTTCATCCTATCCTATCGTATCCTCTATCCTATCCTATCGTATCCTCTATCCTATCCTATCCTCTATCCTATCCTATCCTCTATCCTATCCTATCCTCTATCCTATCCTATCCTCTATCGTATCCTATCCTCTATCCTATCCTATCCTCTATCCTATCCTATCCTCTATCTTATCCTATCCTCTATCCTATCCTATCATCTATCCTGTCCTATCCTCTATCCTCTCCTATCCTCTATCCTATCTTATCCTCTATCCTATCCTACCCTCTATCCTATCTATTCGTATCCTCTATCGTATCCTATCCTCTATCCTGTCCTATCATCTATCCTATCCTATCCTCTATCTTATCCTATCCTCTATCCTATCCTATATACTATCCTATCCTATCCTCTGTCCTATCCTATCCTCGATCCTATCCTATCTTCTATCATATCCTATCGTCTATCCTATCATATCCTCTATCTTATAATATCCTCTATCCTATCCTATCCTCTATCCTATCCTATCCTCTATCCTATCATATCCTCTATCTTATCCTATCCTCTATCCTATCCTATCCTCTATCCTATCCTATCCTCTATCCTATCCTATCCTCTATCATATCCTATCCTCTATCCTGTCCTATCCTCTATCCTATCATATCCTCTAACTTATCCTATCCTCTTTCCTATCCTATCCTCTATCCTATCCTATCCTCTATCCTATCCTATCCTCTATCATATCCTATCCTCTATCCTATCCAATCCTCTATCCTATCATATCCTCTAACTTATCCTATCCTCTTTCCTATCCTATCCTCTATCCTATCCTATCCTCTATCCTATCCTATCCTCTATCATATCCTATCCTCTATCCTATCCTATCCTATATCCTATCCTACCCTCTATCCTATCCATTCGTAACCTCTATCGTATCCTATCCTCTATCCTATCCTATCCTCTATCTTATCCTATCCTCTATCCTATCCTATCCTCTATCCTATCCTATCCTCTATCCTATCCTATCCTCTATCCTATCCTATCCTCTATCCTATCCTATCCTCTATCCTCTATCCTATCCTATCCTCTATCCTATCCTATCCTCTATCATATCCTATCCTCTATCCTATCCAATCCTCTATCCTATCCTATCCTCTATCCTATCCTATCCTCTATCCTATCCTATCCTCTATCCTATCCAATATTCTATCCTCTCCTATCCTCTATCCTATCCTCTATCCTATCCTATCCTCTATCCTATCCTATCCTCTATCATATCCTATCCTCTATCCTATCCAATCCTCTATCCTATCCTATCCTCTATCCTATCCTACACTCTATCCTATCCTTTCGTATCCTCTATCGTATCCTATCCTCTATCCTATCCTATCCTCTATCCAATCCTATCCTCTATCCTATCCTATCCTCTATCATATCCTATCCTCTATCCTATCCAATCCTCTATCCTATCCTATCCTTCATCCTATCCTATCGTATCCTCTATCCTATCCTATCGTATCCTCTATCCTATCCTATCCTCTATCCTATCCTATCCTCTATCCTATCCTATCCTCTATCCTATCCTATCCTCTATCGTATCCTATCCTCTATCCTATCCTATCCTCTATCCTATCCTATCCTCTATCTTATCCTATCCTCTATCCTATCCTATCATCTATCCTGTCCTATCCTCTATCCTCTCCTATCCTCTATCATATCCTATCCTCTATCCTATCCTATCCTCTATCCTATCGAATCCCCTATCCTATCCTCTATCGTATCCTATGCTCTATCCTATCCATTCGTATCCTCTATCGTATTCTATCCTCTATCCTATCCTATCCTCTATCTTATCCTATCCTTTATCCTATCCTATCCTCTATCATATCCTATCCTCTATCCTATCCTATTCTCTATCCTATCTTATCCTCTATCCTATCCTACCCTCTATCCTATCTATTCGTATCCTCTATCGTATCCTATCCTCTATCCTGTCCTATCCTCTATCCTATCCTATCCTCTATCTTATCCTATCCTCTATCCTATCCTATATACTATCCTATCCTATCCTCTGTCCTATCCTATCCTCGATCCTATCCTATCTTCTATCATATCCTATCGTCTATCCTATCATATCCTCTATCTTATAATATCCTCTATCCTATCCTATCCTCTATCCTATCCTATCCTCTATCCTATCATATCCTCTATCTTATCCTATCCTCTATCCTATCCTATCCTCTATCCTATCCTATCCTCTATCCTATCCTATCCTCTATCATATCCTATCCTCTATCCTGTCCTATCCTCTATCCTATCATATCCTCTAACTTATCCTATCCTCTTTCCTATCCTATCCTCTATCCTATCCTATCCTCTATCCTATCCTATCCTCTATCATATCCTATCCTCTATCCTATCCAATCCTCTATCCTATCATATCCTCTAACTTATCCTATCCTCTTTCCTATCCTATCCTCTATCCTATCCTATCCTCTATCCTATCCTATCCTCTATCATATCCTATCCTCTATCCTATCCTATCCTCTATCCTATCCTATCCTATATCCTATCCTACCCTCTATCCTATCCATTCGTAACCTCTATCGTATCCTATCCTCTATCCTATCCTATCCTCTATCTTATCCTATCCTCTATCCTATCCTATCCTCTATCCTATCCTATCCTCTATCCTATCCTATCCTCTATCCTATCCTATCCTCTATCCTATCCTTTCCTCTATCCTCTATCCTATCCTATCCTCTATCCTATCCTATCCTCTATCATATCCTATCCTCTATCCTATCCAATCCTCTATCCGATCCTATCCTCTATCCTATCCTATCGTATCCTCTATCATATCTTATCGTATCCTCTATCCTATCCTATCCTCTATCCTATCCTATCCTCTATCCTATCCTATCCTCTATCCTATCCTACCCTCTATCCTATCCATTCGTATCCTCTATCGTATCCTATCCTCTGTCCTATCCTATCCTCGATCCTATCCTATCTTCTATCATATCCTATCGTCTATCCTATCATATCCTCTATCTTATAATATCCTCTATCCTATCCTATCCTCTATCCTATCCTATCCTCTATCCTATCCAATCCTCTATCCTATCCTATCCTCTATCCTATCCTATCCTCTATCCTATCCTATCCTCTATCCTATCCTATCCTCTATCCTATTCTATCCTCTATCCTATCCTATCCTCTATCCTATCCTATCCTCTATCCTATCCTATCCTCTATCCTATCCTATCCTCTATCCTATCCTATCCTCTATCCTATCCTATCCTCTATCCTATCCTATCCTCTATCATATCCTATCCTCTATCCTATCCAATCCTCTATCCTATCCTATCCTCTATCCTATCCTATCGTATCCTCTATCCTATCCTATCGTATCCTCTATCCTATCCTATCCTCTATCCTATCCTATCCTCTATCCTATCCTATCCTCTATCTTATCCTATCCTCTATCCTATCCTATCATCTATCCTATCCTATTCTCTATCCTATCCTATCCTCGATCATATCCTATCCTCTATCCTATCCAATCCTCTATCCTATCCTATCCTCTATCCTATCCTATCCTCTATTCTATAATATCCTCTATCCTATCCTCTATCCTATCCCATCCTCTATCCTATCCTATCCTCTATCCTAACCTATCCTCTATCCTATCCTATCCTCTATCCTATCCTATCCTCTATCCTATTCTATCCTCTATCCTATCCAATCCCCTATCCTATCCTCTATCGTCTCCTGTCCTCTATCCTATCCAATCCTATATCCTATCCTCTATCTTATCCAATCCCCTATCCTATCCTCTATCCTATTCTATTCTCTATCCTATCCTATCCTCCGCCCTATCCTATCCTCAACCCTATCCTATCCTCTATCCTATCCTATCCTCTATCCTATCCTATCCTCTATCCTATCCTATCCTCTATCCTATCCTATCCTCTATCCTCTATCCTATCCTATCCTCTATCCTATCCTATCCTGTATCCTATCCTATCCTCTATCCTACATCCTATCCTATCCTCTATCCAATCCTATCCTCAATCCTATCCTATCCTCTATTCTATCCAATCCTCTATCCTATCCAATCCTCTATTCTATAATATACTCTATCCTATCCTCTATCCTATCCTCAATCCTATCCTATCCTTTGTCCTATCGTATCCTCTATCCTATCCCATCCTCTATCCTATCCTATCATCTATCCTATAATATCCTCTATCCTATCCAATCCTCTATCCTATAATATCCTCTATTGTATCCAATCCTTTATCCTATCCTATAATCTATCCTATCCTATCCTCTATCCTATCCAGTCCTCTTTCCTATCCTATCCTCTATCCTATCGTATCCTCTATACTATCCTATCCTCTATCCTATCCAATCCCCTATCCTATTCTCTATCCTATCCTATTCTCTATCCTATCCTATCCTCTATCCTATCCTATCCTCTATCCTCTATCCTATCCTATCCTCTATCCAATCCTATCCCCAATCCTATCCTATCATCTATTCTATCCAATCCTCTATCCTATCCACTATCCTATCCTCTATACTATCCTATCCTATCCTGTATGCTATCGTATCCTCTGTCCTATTCTATCCTCTAACCTACCCTATCCTATTCTATATCCTATACTATCCTCTAACCTATCCTATCCTCTATCCTATCCTATCCTCTATCCTATCCTATCCTCTATCCTATCCTATCCTCTATTCTATAATATCCTCTATCCTATCCTCTATCCTATCCCATCCTCTATCCTATCCTATCCTCTATCCTAATCTATGCTCTATCCTATCCTATCCTCTATCCTATCCAATCCCCTATCCTATCCTGTATCCTATCCTCTTCTCTATCCTATCCTCTATCCTATTCTATCCTCTATCCTATCCAATCCCCTATCCTATCCTCTATCGTCTCCTGTCCTCTATCCTATCATATCCTATATCCTATCCTCTATCTTATCCAATCCCCTATCTTATCCAATCCCCTATCCTATCCTCTATCCTATTCTATTCTCTATCCTATCCTATCCTCCACCCTATCCTATCCTCAACCCTATCCAATCCTCAATCCTATCCTATACTCCATCCTATCCTACCCTCTATTATATCCAATCTTATATCCTATCCTCTATCCTATCCTATCCTCCATCCTATCCTCTATCCTATCCTGTATCCTATCCTCTATCCTATCCTCTATCGTATCCTATCCTCTATCCTATCCAATCCTCTATCCTATCCTCTATCCTATCCTGTATCCTATCCTCTATCCTATCCTCTATCGTATCCTATCCTCTATCCTATCCTATCCTCTATCCTATCCTATCCTCTATCCTATTCTATCCTCTATCCTATCCAATCCCCTATCCTATCCTCTATCGTCTCCTGTCCTCTATCCTATCCAATCCTATATCCTATCCTCTATCTTATCCAATCCCCTATCCTATCCTCTATCCTATTCTATTCTCTATCCTATCCTATCCTCCACCCTATCCTATCCTCAACCCTATCCTATCCTCTATCCTATCCTATCCTCTATCCTATCCTATCCTCTATCCTATCCTATCCTCTATCCTATCCTATCCTCTATCCTATCCTATCCTCTATCCTATCCTATCCTGTATCCTATCCTATCCTCTATCCTACATCCTATCCTATCCTCTATCCAATCCTATCCTCAATCCTATCCTATCCTCTATTCTATCCAATCCTCTATCCTATCCAATCCTCTATTCTATAATATACTCTATCCTATCCTCTATCCTATCCTCAATCCTATCCTATCCTTTGTCCTATCGTATCCTCTATCCTATCCCATCCTCTATCCTATCCTATCATCTATCCTATAATATCCTCTATCCTATCCAATCCTCTATCCTATAATATCCTCTATTGTATCCAATCCTTTATCCTATCCTATAATCTATCCTATCCTATCCTCTATCCTATCCAGTCCTCTTTCCTATCCTATCCTCTATCCTATCGTATCCTCTATACTATCCTATCCTCTATCCTATCCAATCCCCTATCCTATTCTCTATCCTATCCTATTCTCTATCCTATCCTATCCTCTATCCTATCCTATCCTCTATCCTCTATCCTATCCTATCCTCTATCCAATCCTATCCCCAATCCTATCCTATCATCTATTCTATCCAATCCTCTATCCTATCCACTATCCTATCCTCTATACTATCCTATCCTATCCTGTATGCTATCGTATCCTCTGTCCTATTCTATCCTCTAACCTACCCTATCCTATTCTATATCCTATACTATCCTCTAACCTATCCTATCCTCTATCCTATCCTATCCTCTATCCTATCCTATCCTCTATCCTATCCTATCCTCTATTCTATAATATCCTCTATCCTATCCTCTATCCTATCCCATCCTCTATCCTATCCTATCCTCTATCCTAATCTATGCTCTATCCTATCCTATCCTCTATCCTATCCAATCCCTATCCTATCCTGTATCCTATCCTCTTCTCTATCCTATCCTCTATCCTATTCTATCCTCTATCCTATCCAATCCCCTATCCTATCCTCTATCGTCTCCTGTTCTCTATCCTATCATATCCTATATCCTATCCTCTATCTTATCCAATCCCCTATCTTATCCAATCCCCTATCCTATCCTCTATCCTATTCTATTCTCTATCCTATCCTATCCTCCACCCTATCCTATCCTCAACCCTATCCAATCCTCAATCCTATCCTATACTCCATCCTATCCTACCCTCTATTATATCCAATCTTATATCCTATCCTCTATCCTATCCTATCCTCCATCCTATCCTCTATCCTATCCTATCCTCTATCCTATCCAATCCTCTATCCTATCCTCTATCCTATCCTGTATCCTATCCTCTATCCTATCCTCTATCATATCCTATCCTCTTTCCTATAATATCATCTATCCTATCCAATCCCCTATCCCATCCTGTATCCTATCCTCTTCTCTATCCTATCCTCTATCCTATTCTATCCTCTATCCTATCCAATCCCCTATCCTATCCTCTATCGTCTCCTGTCCTCTATCCTATCCAATCCTATATCCTATCCTCTATCTTATCCAATCCCCTATTCTATCCTCTATCCTATTCTATTCTCTATCCTATCCTATCCTCCACCCTATCCTATCCTCAAATCTATACTATCCCCTATCCTATCCTATCCTCTATCCTATCCTATCCTCTATCCTATCCTATCCTCTATGCTATCCTATCCTCTATCCTATCCTATCCTCTATCCTATCCTATCCTCTATCCTATCCTATCCTCTATCCTATCCCATCCTCTATCCTATCGTGTCCTCTATCCTATCCTATCCTCCATCCTAGCCTATCCTCTATCCTATCCTATCCTCTATCCTATCCTATCCTCTATCCTATCCTATCCTCTATGCTATCCTATCCTCTATCCTATCCTATCCTCTATGCTATCCGATCCTCTATCCTATCCTATCCTCTATCCTATCCTATCCTCTATCCTATCCTATCCTCTATCCTATCCTATCCTCTATCGTATAATATCCTCTATCCTATCCTATCCTCTATCCTATCCTATCCTCTATCCTATCATATCCTCTATCCTATCCTCCATCCTATCCTATCCTCTATCCTATCCTATCCTCTATCCTATCCAATCCCCTATCTTATCCTCTATCCTATCCTATTCTCTATCCTGTCCCATCCTCTATCCTGTCCTACCCTCTATCCTGTCCTACCCTCTATCCTATCCTATCCTCTATCCTATCCTCTATCCTATCCTCTATCCTATCCTCTATCCTATCCTCTATCCTATCCTCTATCCTATCCTCTATCCTATCCTCTATCCTATCCTATCATCTATCCTATAATATCCTCTATACTATCCTATCCACTACCCTATCCTATCTTCTATCCTATAATATCCTCTATCCTGTCCTATCCAGTATCCTATCCTATCCTCTACCCTATACTATCCTCTATCCTATCCTATCCTGTATCCTATAATATCGTCTATCCTATCCTATCCTCTACCCTATCCAATGCCCTATCTTATCCTCTATCCTATCCTATTCACTATCCTGTCCTATCCTCTATCCTATCCTATCCTCTATCCTATCCTGTCCCCTATCCTATATTATACTCTATCATATACTATCCTCTATCGTATCCAATCCTCTATCCTATCCTATCCTCTATCCTATCGTATCCTCTATCCAATCCCATCCTCTATCGTATTCTATCCTCTATTCTATCCTATCCTATATCCCATCCTATCCTCTATCCTAACCTATCCTCTATCCTGTCCTATCCTCAATGCTATCCTGCATCCTATCCCATCCTCTATCCTATTGGATCCTATATCCTATAATATCCTCTATCCTATCCTATACATTATCCTATCCTATCCTCTGCCCTATCATATCCTCTATCCTATGCTATCCTCTTTCCTATCTTCTACTCTATCCTATCCTATCCTCTATCATATCCTATCCTCTATCCTATCCTATCCTCTATCCTATCCTATTCTCTATCCTCTCCAATCCTCTATCCTATCCTATCCTCTATCCTATCCTATCCTATCCTCTATCGTATCCTATCCTCTATCCTATCCTATCCTCTATCGTATCCTATCCTCTATCCTATCCTATCGTCTATCCTATCCTATCCTCTATCCTATCCTCTATCCTATCCTCTATCCTATCATATCCTCTATCCTATCCTATCCTCAACCCTATCCTATCCTCAATCCTATATGATCCTCTATCCTATCCTATCCTCTATCATATCCTATCCTCTTTCCTATCCTATCTCTCAATCCTACTCTATCCTCTATCCTATCCTATCCTCTATCCTATCCTATCCTCTATGCTATCCTATCCTCTATCCTATCCTATCCTATACTCTATCCTATCCTCTCCTCTATCCTATCCTATCCTCTATCCTATCCTATCCTCTATCCTATCCTATCCTCTATCCTATCCTATCCTCTATCCTATCCTATCCTCTATCCTATCCTATCCTCTATCCTATCCTATCCTCTATCCTATCCTATCCTCTATCCTATCGTGTCCTCTATCCTATCCTATCCTCCATCCTAGCCTATCCTCTATCCTATCCTATCCTCTATCCTATCCTATCCTCTATCCTATCGTGTCCTCTATCCTATCCTATCCTCCATCCTATCCTATCCTCTATCCTATCCTATACTCTATCCTATCCTATCCTCTATCCTATCCTATCCTCTATCCTATCCTATCCTCTATCCTATCCTATCCTGTATCCTATCCAATCGCCTATCCCATCCTCTATCCTATCCTATCGTCTATCCTATAATATCCTCTATCCTATCCAATCATCTATCCTATCCCCTATCCTATCCTATCCTCTATCCTATCCTATTCTCTATCCTCTCCAATCCTCTATCCTATCCTATCCTCTATCCTATCCTATCCTATCCTCTATCGTATCCTATCCTCTATCCTATCCTATCCTCTATCGTATCCTATCCTCTATCCTATCCTATCGTCTATCCTATCCTATCCTCTATCCTATCCTCTATCCTATCCTCTATCCTATCATATCCTCTATCCTATCCTATCCTCAACCCTATCCTATCCTCAATCCTATCCGATCCTCTATCCTATCCTATCCTCTATCATATCCTATCCTCTTTCCTATCCTATCTCTCAATCCTACTCTATCCTCTATCCTATCCTATCCTCTATCCTATCCTATCCTCTATGCTATCCTATCCTCTATCCTATCCTATCCTATACTCTATCCTATCCTCTCCTCTATCCTATCCTATCCTCTATCCTTTCCTATCCTCTATCCTATCGTGTCCTCTATCCTATCCTATCCTCCATCCTATCCTATCCTCTATCCTATCCTATACTCTATCCTATCCTATCCTCTATCCTATCCTATCCTCTATCCTATCCTATCCTCTATCCTATCCTATCCTGTATCCTATCCAATCGCCTATCCCATCCTCTATCCTATCCTATCGTCTATCCTATAATATCCTCTATCCTATCCAATCATCTATCCTATCCTCTATCCTATCCTACCCTCTATCCAATCCTATCCTCAATCCTTTCCCATACTCTATCCTATCCTACCCTCCGTCCTATCCTATCCGCTACACAATCCTATCCTCTATCCTATCGCATCCTCTATCCTATCCGATCCTCTATCCTATCCTATCCTCTATCCTATCCTATCCTATTGCCTATCCTATCCTCAATCCTACTCTTTCCTCTATCCTATCCTATCCTCTACCCTATCCTATCCTCTATCCTATCCTATCCTCTATCCTATCCTATCATCTATCCTATCCTATCCTATCCTCTATCCTATCCTATCCTCTATCCTATCCTATTCTCTATCCTATCCTATCGTATCCTCTATCCTATCCTATCCTCTATACTATCCTATCCTCTATCCTATCCTATCCTCTATCCTATCCTATCCTCTATCCTATCCTATCCTTTATAATATCCTATCCTCTATCCTATCCTATCCTCTATAATATCGTATCCTCTATCATATCCTTTCCTCTTTCCTATAATACCATCTATCCTATCCTATCCTCTATCTTATCCTATCCTCTATCCTATCCTATCATCTATCCTATCCTATCCTCTATCCTATCCTATCCTCTATCCTATCCTATCCTCTATCCTATCCAATCCCCTATCCTATCCTCTATCCTAACCTATCCTCTATCTTATCCTTCCCTCTATCTTATCCTTCCCTCTTTCCTATAATATCATCTATCCTATCCTATCCTCTATCTTATCCTATCCTCTATCCTATCCTATCATCTATCCTATCCTATCCTCTATCCTATCCTATCCTCTATCCTATCCTATCGTACCCTCTATCGTATCCTATCCTCTATCCTATCCTATCCTCTATCCTATCCTATCCTTTATAATATCCTATCCTCTATCCTATCCTATCATCTATAATATCGTATCCTCTATCATATCCTTTCCTCTTTCCTATAATATCATCTATCCTATCCTATCCTCTATCTTATCCTATCCTCTATCCTATCCTATCATATATCCTATCCTATCCTCTATCCTATCCTATCCTCTATCCTATCCTATCCTCTATCATATCCTATCCTCTATCCTATCCTATCCTCTATCCTATCTTATCCTCTATCTTATCCTACCCTCTATCCTATCCTATCATCTATCCTATCCTATCTTCTATCCTATCCTATCCTCTATCATATCCTATCCTCTATCCTAACCTATCCTCTATCCTATCCTATCCTCTATCCTATCCTATCGTACCCTCTATCGTATCCTATCCTCTATCCTATCCTATCCTCTATCCTATCCTATCATCTATACTATCCTATCCTCTATCGTCTCCTATCCTGTATCCGATCCAATCCCCTATCCTCTATCCTATCCTATTCTCTATCCTATCCTCATTCCTATCGTATCCTCTATCCTATCCTATCCTCTATCCTATCCTATCCTCTGTCCTGTCCTATCCTCTATCCTATCCTATCCTCTATACTATCCTATCCTCTATCCTATCCTATCCTCTATCCTATCCTATCCTCTATCCTATCCTACCCTTTATAATATCCTATCCTCTATCCTATCCTATCCTCTATAATATCGTATCCTCTATCATATCCTTTCCTCTTTCCTATAATACCATCTATCCTATCCTATCCTCTATCTTATCCTATCCTCTATCCTATCCTATCATCTATCCTATCCTATCCTCTATCCTATCCTATCCTCTATCCTATCCTATCCTCTATAATATCGTATCCTCTATCATATCTTTTCCTCTTTCCTATAATATCATCTATCCTATTCTATCCTCTATCCTATCCTATCTTCTATCCTATCCTATCCTCTATCATATCCTATCCTCTATCCTATCGTATCCTCTATCCTATCCTATCCTCTATCCTATCGTATCCTCTATCATATCCTATCCTCTATCCTATCCTATCATCTATCCTATCCTATCCTCTATCCTATCCTATCCTCTATCCTATCCTATCCTCTATCATATCCTATCCTCTATCCTATCAAATCCTCTATCCTATCTTATCCTCTATCTTATCCTATCCTCTATCCTATCCTATCCTCTATCCTATCCTATCGTACCCTCTATCGTATCCTATCCTCTATCCTATCCTATCCTCTATCCTATCCTATCCTCTATCCTATCCTATCCTTTATAATATCCTATCCTCTATCCTATCCTATCCTCTATAATATCGTATCCTCTATCATATCCTTTCCTCTTTCCTATAATACCATCTATCCTATCCTATCCTCTATCTTATCCTATCCTCTATCCTATCCTATCATCTATCCTATCCTATCCTCTATCCTATCCTATCGTCTATCCTATCCTATCCTCTATCATATCCTATCCTCTATCCTATCCTATCCTCTATCCTATCCTATCTTCTATCCTATCCTATCCTCTATCATATCCTATCCTCTATCCTATCCTATCCTCTATCCTATCCTATCTTCTATCCTATCCTATCCTCTATCCTATCCTATCCTCTATCCTATCCTATCCTCTATCATATCCTATCCACTATCATATCCTATCCTCTATCCTATCCTATCCTCTATCCTATCCTATCATCTATCCTATCCTATCCTCTATCCTATCCTATCCTCTATCCTATCCTCTATCCTATCCTATCCTCTATCCTATCCTATCCTCTATCATATCCTATCCTCTATCCTATCAAATCCTCTATCCTATCTTATCCTCTATCTTATCCTATCCTCTATCCTATCCTATCCTCTATCCTATCCTATCGTACCCTCTATCGTATCCTATCCTCTATCCTATCCTATCCTCTATCCTATCCTATCCTCTATCCTATCCTATCCTTTATAATATCCTATCCTCTATCCTATCCTATCCTCTATAATATCGTATCCTCTATCATATCCTTTCCTCTTTCCTATAATATCATCTATCCTATCCTATCCTCTATCTTATCCTATCCTCTATCCTATCCTATCATATATCCTATCCTATCCTCTATCCTATCCTATCCTCTATCCTATCCTATCCTCTATCATATCCTATCCTCTATCCTATCCTATCCTCTATCCTATCTTATCCTCTATCTTATCCTATCCTCTATCCTATCCTATCCTCTATAATATCGTATCCTCTATCATATCCTTTCCTCTTTCCTATAATACCATCTATCCTATCCTATCCTCTATCTTATCCTATCCTCTATCCTATCCTATCCTCTATCCTATCCTATCCTTTATAATATCCTATCCTCTATCCTATCCTATCCTCTATAATATCGTATCCTCTATCATATCCTTTCCTCTTTCCTATAATACCATCTATCCTATCCTATCCTCTATCTTATCCTATCCTCTATCCTATCCTATCATCTATCCTATCCTATCCTCTATCCTATCCTATCGTCTATCCTATCCTATCCTCTATCATATCCTATCCTCTATCCTATCCTATCCTCTATCCTATCCTATCTTCTATCCTATCCTATCCTCTATCATATCCTATCCTCTATCCTATCCTATCCTCTATCCTATCCTATCTTCTATCCTATCCTATCCTCTATCCTATCCTATCCTCTATCCTATCCTATCCTCTATCATATCCTATCCACTATCATATCCTATCCTCTATCCTATCCTATCCTCTATCCTATCCTATCATCTATCCTATCCTATCCTCTATCCTATCCTATCCTCTATCCTATCCTATCCTCTATCATATCCTATCCTCTATCCTATCAAATCCTCTATCCTATCTTATCCTCTATCTTATCCTATCCTCTATCCTATCCTATCCTCTATCCTATCCTATCGTACCCTCTATCGTATCCTATCCTCTATCCTATCCTATCCTCTATCCTATCCTATCCTCTATCCTATCCTATCCTTTATAATATCCTATCCTCTATCCTATCCTATCCTCTATAATATCGTATCCTCTATCATATCCTTTCCTCTTTCCTATAATATCATCTATCCTATCCTATCCTCTATCTTATCCTATCCTCTATCCTATCCTATCATATATCCTATCCTATCCTCTATCCTATCCTATCCTCTATCCTATCCTATCCTCTATCATATCCTATCCTCTATCTTATCCTATCCTCTATCCTATCTTATCCTCTATCTTATCCTATCCTCTATCCTATCCTATCCTCTATAATATCGTATCCTCTATCATATCCTTTCCTCTTTCCTATAATACCATCTATCCTATCCTATCCTCTATCTTATCCTATCCTCTATCCTATCCTATCATCTATCCTATCCTATCCTCTTTCCTATCCTATCCTCTATCCTATCCTATCCTCTATCCTATCCTATCCTATCCTCTATCCTATCATATCGTATCCTCTATCCTATCCTATCCTCTATCCTATACAATCCCCTATACTATCCTCTATCCTATCCTATCCTCTATCTTATCCTATCCTCTATCCTATCCTATCATCTATCCTATCCTATCCTCTATCCTATCCTATCCTCTATCATATCCTATCCTCTATCATATCCTATCCTCTATCCTATCCAATCCTCTATCCTATCCTATCCTCTATCCTATCCTATCGTATCCTCTATCGTATCCTATCCTCTATCCTATCCTATCCTCTATCCTATCCAATCCCCTATCCTATCCTCTATCCTATCCTATCCTCTATCTTATCCTATCCTCTATCCTATCCTATCATCTATCCTATCCTATCCTCTATCCTATCATATCCTCTATCTTATCCTATCCTCTATCCTATCCTATCCTCTATCCTACCCGATCCTCTATCCTATCATATCCTCTATCTTGTCCTATCCTCTATCCTATCCTATCCTCTATCCTATCCTATCCTCTATCCGATCCTATCATATCCTCTATCTTGTCCTATCCTCTATCCTATCCTATCCTCTATCCTATCCTATCCTCTATCCTATCCTATCCTATCCTATCCTATATCCTATCCTATCCTCTATCCTATCCTATCCTCTATCCTATCCTATCCTCTATCCTATCATATCCTCTATCCTATCCTATCCTCTATCCTATGCTATCCTCTATCCTATCCTATCCTCTATCATATCCTATCCTCTATACTATCATATCCTCTATCTTATCCTTTCCTCTATCCTATCCTATCCTCTATCCTATCCTATCCCCTATCCTATCCTATCCTCTATAGTATCCTATCCTCTATCCTATCCTATCCTCTATCTTGTCATATCCTCTATCCTATCCTATCCTCTATCCTATCATATCCTCTATCCTATCCTATCCTCTATCCTATCATATCCTCTATCCTATCCTATCCTATCCTCTATCTTGTCCTATCCTGTATCCTATCCTATCCTCTATCCTATCCTATCCTCTATCCTATGCTATCCTCTATCCTATCCTATCCTCTATCATATCCTATCCTCTATACTATCATATCCTCTATCTTATCCTTTCCTCTATCCTATCCTATCCTCTATCCTATCCTATCCCCTATCCTATCCTATCCTCTATAGTATCCTATCCTCTATCCTATCCTATCCTCTATCTTGTCATATCCTCTATCCTATCCTATCCTCTATCCTATCATATCCTCTATCCTATCCTATCCTATCCTCTATCTTGTCCTATCCTGTATCCTATCCTATCCTCTATCCTATCCTATCCTCTATCCTATCCTATCCTCTATCCTATCCTATCCTCTATCCTATCCTATCCTCTATCTTATCCTATCCTCTATCCTATCCTATCATCTATCCTATCCTATCCTCTATCCTATCATATCCTCTATCTTATCCTATCCTCTATCCTATCCTATCCTCTATCCTACCCGATCCTCTATCCTATCATATCCTCTATCTTGTCCTATCCTCTATCCTATCCTATCCTCTATCCTATCCTATCCTCTATCCGATCCTATCATATCCTCTATCTTGTCCTATCCTCTATCCTATCCTATCCTCTATCCTATCCTATCCTCTATCCTATGCTATCCTCTATCCTATCCTATCCTCTATCCTATCCTATCCCCTATCCTATCCTATCCTCTATCGTATCCTATCCTCTATCCTATACTATCCTCTATCCTATCCTATCCTCTATCCTATCCTATCCTCTATCCTATCATATCCTCTATCTTATCCTATCCTCTATCCTATCCTATCCTCTATCCTACCCTATCCTCTATCCTATCATATCCTCTATCTTGTCCTATCCTCTATCCTGTCCTATCCTCTATCCTATCCTATCCTCTATCCTATCCTATCATATCCTCTATCTTGTCCTATCCTCTATCCTATCCTATCCTCTATCCTATCCTATCCTATCCTCTATCCTATCCTCTATCCTATCCTATCCCCTATCCTATCCTATCCTCTATAGTATCCTATCCTCTATCCTATCCTATCCTCTATCTTGTCATATCCTCTATCCTATCCTATCCTCTATCCTAT